>NW_026600407.1:177500-185000 GCF_029448725.1 Salvelinus fontinalis | reverse complement strand
TAGTATATGTATCTGTATCTGTATCTGTATCTGAATATGTATCTGTATCTGTATCTGTATCTGTAGTATCTGTATCTGTATCTGTAGTGTCTGTATCTGTATCTGTATCTGTAGTATCTGTATCTGTATCTGTATCTGTAGTGTCTGTATTTGTATCTGTATCTGTATCTGTATCTGTAGTGTCTGTATCTGTATCTGTATCTGTAGTGTCTGTATCTGTATCTATATCTGTATCTGTAGTGTCTCTATCTGTATCTGTAGTATCTGTATCTGTAGTATCTGTATCTGTATCTGTATCTGTAGTGTCTGTATCTGTATCTGTAGTGTCTGTGTCTGTATCTGTAGTATCTGTATCTGTAGTGTCTGTATCTGTATCTTTATCTGTATCTCTGTCTGTATCTGTATCTGTATCTGAAGTGTCTGTATCTGTGTCTTTGTCGGTATCTGTATATGTATCTGTATCTGTAGTATCTGTATCTGTATATGTATCTGTATCTGTATCTGTATATGTGTCTGTATCTTTATCTGTATCTGTAGTGTCTGTATCTGTATCTGTAGTGTCTGTATCTGTATCTGTAGTATCTGTATCTGTAGTGTCTGTGTCTGTATCTGTATCTGTATATTTATCTGTATCTGTATCTGTGTCTGTATCTGTATCTGTAGTATCTGTATCTGTATCTGTATCTGTATCTGTGTCTGTATCTGTATCTGTATCTGTAATGTCTGTATCTGTAATGTCTGTATCTGTGTCTGTATCTGTATCTGTAGTGTCTGTATCTGTAGTGTCTGTATCTGTATCTGTATCTGTATCTTTATCTGTATTATCTGAATCTGTAATGTCTGTATCTGTATCTGTATCTGTATCTGTAGTGTCTGTAACTGTGTCTGTATCTGTAGTATCTGTAGTATCTGTATCTGTGTCTGTATCTGTATCTGTAGTATCTGTATCTGTGTCTGTATCTGTATCTGTAGTATCTGTATCTGTAGTATCTGTGTCTGTTTCTGTATCTGTATCTGTATCTGTAGTGTCTGTATCTGTATCTGTATCTGTATCTGTAGTGTCTGTATCTGTATCTGTATCTGTAGTATCTGTATCTGTGTCTGGATCTGTATCTGTATCTGTAGTGTCTGTAACTGTGTCTCTATCTGTAGTATCTGTAGTATCTGTATCTGTGTCTGTATCTGTATCTGTAGTATCTGTATCTGTAGTGTCTGTATCTGTATCTGTATCTGTGGTATCTGTAGTATCTGTATCTGTGTCTGTATCTGTATCTGTAGTATCTGTATCTGTAGTATCTGTGTCTGTATCTGTATCTGTATCTGTATCTGTATCTGTAGTGTCTATATCTATATCTGTATCTGTGGTATCTGTAGTATCTGTGTCTGTATCTGTATCTGTATCTGTATCTGTAGTGTCTGTATCTGTATCTGTATCTGTAGTATCTGTATCTGTGTCTGTGTCTGTATCTGTAGTATCTGTATCTGTAGTGTCTATATCTGTATCTGTAGTGTCTGTATCTGTATCTGTAGTATCTGTATCTGTAGTATCTGTATCTGTAGTGTCTGTGTCTGTAGTGTCTGTATCTGTATCTGTAGTGTCTGTATCTGTAGTGTCTGTATCTGTATCTGTAGTGTCTGTATCTGTAGTGTATGTATCTGTAGTGTCTGTATCTGTAGTATCTGTATCTGTATCTGTAGTGTATGTATCTGTAGTGTCTGTATCTGTAGTATCTGTATCAGTAGTATCTGTATCTGTAGTGTCTGTATCTGTAGTATCTGTATCTGTAGTGTCTGTATCTGTAGTATCTGTATCTGTATCTGTATCTGTAGTGTCTGTATCTGTAGTGTCTGTATCTGTATCTGTAGTGTCTGTATCTGTATCTGTAGTATCTGTATCTGTATCTGTAGTGTCTGTATCTGTAGTGTCGGTATCTGTATCTATATCTGTATCTGTATCTGTATCTGTATCTGTAGTATCTGTATCTGTATCTGTAGTATCTGTATCTGTATCTGTAGTATCTGTATCTGTATCTGTAGTATCTGTATCTGTATCTGTAGTGTCTGTATCTGTAGTATCTGTATCTGTAGTGTCTGTGTCTGTATCTGTAGTATCTGTATCTGTATCTGTAGTGTCTGTATCTGTAGTGTCTGTATCTGTATCTGTAGTGTCAGTATCTGTATCTGTAGTATCTGTATCTGTATCTGTAGTGTCTGTATCTGTATCTGTAGTATCTGTATCTGTAGTATCTGTATCTGTAGTGTCTGTGTCTGTATCTGTAGTATCTGTATCTGTATCTGTAGTGTCTGTATCTGTATCTGTAGTATCTGTATCTGTATCTGTAGTGTCAGTATCTGTATCTGTAGTATCTGTATCTGTATCTGTAGTGTCTGTATCTGTAGTATCTGTATCTGTAGTGTCTATATCTGTATCTGTAGTGTCTGTATCTGTATCTGTAGTATCTGTATCTGTAGTATCTGTATCTGTAGTGTCTGTGTCTGTATCTGTAGTATCTGTATCTGTAGTGTCTATATCTGTATCTGTAGTGTCTGTATCTGTATCTGTAGTATCTGTATCTGTAGTGTCTGTGTCTGTATCTGTAGTATCTGTATCTGTATCTGTAGTGTCTGTATCTGTAGTGTCTGTATCTGTATCTGTAGTGTCAGTATCTTTATCTATATCTGTATCTGTATCTGTAGTGTCTGTATCTGTAGTGTCTGTATCTGTATCTGTATCTGTAGTGTCTGTATCTGTATCTGTATCTGTAGTATCTGTATCTGTAGTGTCTGTATCTGTATCTGTATCTGTAGTGTCTGTATCTGTATCTGTATCTGTAGTATCTGTATCTGTAGTGTCTGTATCTGTATCTGTATCTGTATCTGTATCTATATCTGTAGTATCTGTAGTGTCTGTATCTGTATCTGTATCTGTATCTGTATCTGTAGTGTCTGTATCTGTATCTGTAGTGTCTGTATCTGTATCTGTATCTGTGTCTGTATCTGTATCTATATCTGTAGTATCTGTAGTGTCTGTATCTGTAGTGTCTGTATCTGTATCTGTATCTGTATCTGTATCTGTGTCTGTATCTGTATCTATATCTGTATCTGTATCTGTAGTGTCTGTATCTGTAGTGTCTGTATCTGTAGTATCTGTAGTATCTGTATCTGTATCTGTATCTGTAGTATCTGTATCTGTAGTATCTGTATCTGTAGTGTCTGTATCTGTAGTATCTGTATCTGTAGTATCTGTATCTGTAGTGTCTGTATCTGTAGTATCTGTATCTGTAGTATCTGTATCTGTAGTATCTGTATCTGTAGTGTCTGTATCTGTATCTGTATCTGTATCTGTGTCTGTATCTGTATCTGTGTCTGTATCTGTATCTGTAGTGTCTGTATCTGTATCTGTATCTGTAGTATCTGTATCTGTAGTGTCTGTATCTGTATCTGTATCTGTAGTGTCTGTATCTGTATCTGTATCTGTAGTATCTGTATCTGTAGTGTCTGTATCTGTATCTGTATCTGTATCTGTATCTGTATCTGTAGTGTCTGTATCTGTGTCTGTATCTGTATCTGTGTCTGTATCTGTATCTGTATCTGTATCTGTGTCTGTATCTGTATCTGTATCTGTATCTGTATCTGTGTCTGTATCTGTATCTGTATCTGTATCTGTATCTGTAGTGTCTGTATCTGTAGTATCTGTATCTGTATCTGTATCTGTAGTATCTGTATCTGTATCTGTAGTGTCTGTATCTGTATCTGTATCTGTATCTGTATCTGTATCTGTATCTGTAGTGTCTGTATCTGTATCTGTATCTGTATCTGTATCTGTAGTGTCTGTATCTGTATCTGTATCTGTAGTATCTGTATCTGTATCTGTAGTGTCTGTATCTGTATCTGTATCTGTATCTGTAGTATCTGTATCTGTATCTGTAGTGTCTGTATCTGTATCTGTATCTGTAGTATCTGTGTCTGTATCTGTATCTGTATCTGAATCTGTAGTGTCTGTATCTGTATCTGTATCTGTGTCTGTATCTGTATCTGTATCTGTATCTGTGTCTGTATCTGTAGTGTCTGTATCTGTATCTGTATCTGTATCTGTATCTGTATCTGTATCTGTATCTGTAGTGTCTGTATCTGTATCTGTATCTGTAGTGTCTGTATCTGTATCTGTATCTGTAGTGTCTGTATCTGTATATGTATCTGTATCTGTATCTGTATCTGTATCTGTAGTGTCTGTATCTGTGTCTGTATCTGTATCTGTGTCTGTATCTGTATCTGTATCTGTATCTGTGTCTGTATCTGTATCTGTATCTGTATCTGTGTCTGTATCTGTATCTGTATCTGTATCTGTATCTGTAGTGTCTGTATCTGTAGTATCTGTATCTGTATCTGTATCTGTAGTATCTGTATCTGTATCTGTAGTGTCTGTATCTGTATCTGTATCTGTATCTGTATCTGTATCTGTATCTGTAGTGTCTGTATCTGTATCTGTATCTGTATCTGTAGTGTCTGTATCTGTATCTGTATCTGTATCTGTAGTATCTGTATCTGTAGTGTCTGTATCTGTATCTGTATCTGTATCTGTAGTATCTGTATCTGTATCTGTAGTGTCTGTATCTGTATCTGTATCTGTAGTATCTGTGTCTGTATCTGTATCTGTATCTGAATCTGTAGTGTCTGTATCTGTATCTGTATCTGTATCTGTATCTGTATCTGTATCTGTATCTGTATCTGTAGTGTCTGTATCTGTATCTGTATCTGTATCTGTATCTGTATCTGTAGTGTCTGTATCTGTATCTGTATCTGTAGTGTCTGTATCTGTATCTGTATCTGTAGTGTCTGTATCTGTATATGTATCTGTATCTGTATCTGTATCTGTATCTGTACTGTCTGTATCTGTATCTGTATCTGTATCTGTATCTGAATCTGTATCTGTAGTATCTGTATCTGTATCTGTATCTGTAGTGTCTGTATCTGTATCTGTATCTGTATCTGTATCTGTATCTGTATCTGTGTCTTTAACTGTATCTGAATCTGTATCTGTATCTGTATCTGTATCTGTATCTGTATCTGTATCTGTAGTGTCTTTATCTGTATCTGTATCTGTATCTGTATCTGTATCTGTATCTGTATCTGTATCTGTGTCTTTAACTGTATCTGTATCTGTATCTGTATATGTATCTGTATCTGTATCTGTATCTGTATCTGTAGTATCTGTATCTGTATCTGTATCTGTATCTGTAGTGTCTGTATCTGTATCTGTATCTGTAGTGTCTGTATCTGTATATGTATCTGTATCTGTATCTGTATCTGTATCTGTATCTGTACTGTCTGTATCTGTATCTATGTCTGTATCTGTAGTGTCTGTATCTGTATCTGTATCTGTATCTGTATCTATGTCTGTATCTGTAGTGTCTGTATCTGTATCTGTATCTGTATCTGTATCTGCATCTGTATATGTATCTGTATCTGTATCTGTATCTGTAGTGTCTGTATCTGTATCTGTATCTGTAGTGTCTGTATCTGTATCTGTATCTGTATCTGTAGTGTCTGTATCTGTATCTGTATCTGTGGTGTCTGTGTCTGTGTCTGTATCTGTAGTATCTGTATCTGTATCTGTATCTGTAGTGTCTGTATCTGTATCTGTATCTGTATCTGTAGTATCTGTATCTGTATCTGTATCTGTAGTGTCTGTATCTGTATCTGTATCTGTAGTGTCTGTATCTGTATCTTTATCTGTATATGTATCTGTATCTGTCGTGTCTATCTGTAGTGTCTGTATCTGTATCTGTAGTATCTGTATCTGTATCTATACGATCTGTATCTGTGGTATCGGTATCTGTATCTGTATCTGTATCTGTATCTGTATCTGTAGTATATGTATCTGTATCTGTATCTGAATATGCATCTGTATCTGTATCTGTATCTATAGTGTCTGTATCTGTATCTGTATCTGTATCTATAGTGTCTGTATCTGTATCTGTATCTGTATCTGTATCTGTAGTATATGTATCTGTATCTGTTTCTGTATCTGTATCTGAATATGTATCTGTATCTGTATCTGTATCTATAGTGTCTTTATCTGTATCTGTATCTGTATCTGTATCTGTATCTGTGTCTATAGTCTCTTTGTCTATGAAGGGTTCTGACTGTCTATGAAGGGTTCTGAATGTCTCTGAAGGGTTCTGAATGTCCATGAAGGGTTCTAAATGTCCATGAAGGGTTCTGAATGTCTCTGAAGATTTCTGAATGTCCATGAAGGGTTCTAAATGTCCATGAAGGGTTCTGAATGTCTCTGAAGGGTTCTGAATGTCTATGAAGGGTTCTGAATGTCTCTGAAGGGTTCTGAATGTCCATGAAGGGTTCTAAATGTCCATGAAGGGTTCTGAATGTCTCTGAAGGGTTCTGAATGTCTATGAAGGGTTCTGAATGTCTCTGAAGGGTTCTGAATGTCCATGAAGGGTTCTAAATGTCCATGAAGGGTTCTGAATGTCTATGAAGGGTTCTGAATGTCTCTGAAGGGTTCTGAATGTCTATGAAGGGTTCTGAATGTCTATGAAGGGTTCTGAATGTCTATGAAAGGTTCTGAATGTATATGAAGGGTTCTGAATGTCTATGAAGGGTTCTGAATGTCTATGAAAGGTTCTGAATGTCTATGAAGGGTTCTGAATGTCTATGAAGGGTTCTGAATGTCTATGAAGGGTTATGAATGTCTTTGAAGGGTTCTGAATGTCTGTGAAGGGTTCTGAATGTCCATGAAGGGTTCTGAATGTCTATGAAGGGTTCTGAATGTCTATGAAGGGTTCTGAATGTCTATGAAGGGTTATGAATGTCTTTGAAGGGTTCTGAATGTCTGTGAAGGGTTCTGAATGTCCATGAAGGGTTCTGAATGTCTATGAATGGTTCTGAATGTCTATGAAGGGTTCTGAATGTCTATGAAGGGTTCTGAATGTCTATGAAGGGTTCTGAATGTCTCTGCAGGGTTCTGAATGTCCCCCATATTTCAGGTGTGTCCTTCCTGTGTCCACTACACTCATGGACCACTGGAGAGGTCCTGGCCAGAGACGTCTTACAACACATGTGAGTGTGTGGTACCTGCTACAGACATCTTGCAGATATCTCTGTATGGTACCTAGTTAGTGGTGTCCTGCTACCATTCACCTACTCTGAGATCAAGGGGTTGTTTAGTTAGTGGTGTCCTGCTACCATTCACCTGCTCTGAGATCAAGGGGTTGTTTAGTTAGTGTCCTGCTACCATTCACCTGCTCTGATATCAAGGGGTTGTTTAGTTAGTGGTGTCCTGCTACCATTCACCTGCTCTGAGATCAAGGGGTTGTTTAGTTAGTGGTGTCCTGCTACCATTCACCTGCTCTGAGATCAAGGGGTTGTTTAGTTAGTGTCCTGCTACCATTCACCTGCTCTGAGATCAAGGGGTTGTTTAGTTAGTGGTGTCCTGCTACCATTCACCTGCTCTGATATCAAGGGGTTGTTTAGTTAGTGGTG
>NW_026600407.1:142500-162500 GCF_029448725.1 Salvelinus fontinalis | reverse complement strand
TGTAACCTAGCGGTTAGCTGTAACCTAGCGGTTAGCTGTAACCTAGCAGTTAGCTGTAACCTAGCAGTTAGCCTTTAGACTATTATTTAGCAGTTAGCTGTTCATTGTAACCTAGCAGTTAGCTGTAACCTAGCGGTTAGCTGTAACCTAGCGGTTAGCTTTAACCTAGCAGTTAGCTGTAACCTAGCAGTTAGCCTTTAGACTATTATTTAGCAGTTAGCTGTAACCTAGCAGGTAGTTGTAACCTAGCAGTTAGCTGTAACCTAGCAGTTAGCCTTTAGACTATTATTTAGCAGTTAGCTGTAACCTAGCAGGTAGTTGTAACCTAGCAGTTAGCTGTAACCTAGCAGTTAGCTGTAACCTAGCAGTTAGCTGTAACCTAGCGGTTAGCTGTAACCTAGCAGTTAGCTGTAACCTAGCAGTTAGCCTTTAGACTATTATTTATCAGTTAGCTGTAACCTAGCAGGTAGCTGTAACCTAGCAGTTAGCTGTAACCTAGCAGTTAGCCTTTAGACAATTATTTAGCAGTTAGCTGTAACCTAGCAGGTAGTTGTAACCTTGCAGTTAGCTGTAACCTAGCAGTTAGCTGTAACCTAGCGGTTAGCTGTAACCTAGCAGTTAGCTGTAACCTAGCAGTTAGCCTTTAGACTATTATTTAGCAGTTAGCTGTAACCTAGCAGGTAGCTGTAACCTAGCAGTTAGCTGTAACCTAGCAGTTAGCCTTTAGACTATTATTTAGCAGTTAGCTGTAACCTAGCAGGTAGCTGTAACCTAGCAGTTAGCTGTAACCTAGCAGGTAGCTGTAACCTAGCGGTTAGCTGTAACCTAGCAGCTAGCTGTAACCTAGCAGGTAGCTGTAACCTAGCGGTTAGCTGTAACCTAGCGGTTAGCTTTAACCTAGCAGTTAGCTGTAACCTAGCAGTTAGCTGTAACCTAGCGGTTAGCTGTAACCTAGCGGGTAGCTGTAACCCAGCGGTTAGCTTAAACCTAGGAGTTAGCTGTAACCTAGCAGTTAGCTGTAACCTAGCAGTTAGCCTTTAGACTATTATTTAGCAGTTAGCTGTTCGTTGTAACCTAGCAGTTAACTGTAACCTAGCAGTTAGCTGTAACCTAGCAGTTAGCCTTTAGACTATTATTTAGCAGTTAGCTGTAACCTAGCAGGTAGTTGTAACCTAGCAGTTAGCCTTTGGACTATTATTTAGCAGTTAGCTGTAACCTATCAGTTATCTGTAACCTAGCAGGTAGCTGTAACCTAGCGGTTAGCTGTAACCTAGCGGTTAGCTTTAACCTAGCAGTTAGCTGTAACCTAGCAGTTAGCCTTTAGACTATTATTTAGCAGTTAGCTGTAACCTAGCAGGTAGTTGTAACCTAGCAGTTAGCTGTAACCTATCAGTTTGATGTAACCTTGCGGTTAGTTGTAACCTTTCAGTTAGCTGTAACCTAGCAGGTAGCTGTAACCTAGCAGGTAGTTGTAACCTAGCAGTTAGCTGTAACCTAGCAGGTAGCTGTAACCTAGCAGGTAGTTGTAACCTAGCAGTTAGCTGTAACCTATCAGTTAGCTGTAACCTAGCAGGTAGTTGTAACCTAGCAGTTAGCTGTAACCTAGCAGGTAGCTGTAACCTAGCAGGTAGCTGTAACCTAGCAGTTAGTTGTAACCTAGCAGGTAGTTGTAACCTAGCAGGTAGCTGTAACCTAGCAGTTAGCTGTAACCTAGCAGGTAGCTGTAACCTAGCAGGTAGTTGTAACCTAGCAGTTAGCTGTAACCTATCAGTTATCTGTAACCTAGCAGGTAGTTGTAACCTAGCAGTTAGCTGTAACCTAGCAGTTAGCTGTAACCTATCAGTTAGCTGTAACCTAGCAGGTAGTTGTAACCTAGCAGGTAGCTGTAACCTAGCAGTTAGCTTTAACCTAGCAGTTAGCTGTATCCTAGCAGTTAGCTGTATCCTAGCAGTTAGCTGTATCCTAGCAGTTAGCTGTATCCTAGCAGTTAGCTGTATCCTAGCAGTTAGCTGTATCCTAGCAGTTAGCTTTAACCTTGCGGTTAGTTGTAACCTATCAGTTAGTTGTAACCTATCAGGTAGTTGTAACCTATCAGTTAGCTTTAACCTATCAGGTAGTTTTAACCTATCAGTTAGTTGTAACCTATCAGTTAGCTGTAACCTATCAGTTAGCTTTAACCTATCAGGTAGTTTTAACCTATCAGGTAGTTTTAACCTAGCAGGTAGTTGTAACCTAGCAGTTAGCTGTAACCTAGCAGGTAGCTGTAACCTAGCAGGTAGCTGTAACCTAGCGGTTAGCTTTAACCTAGCAGTTAGCTGTAACCTAGCAGTTAGCTGTAACCTAGCAGGTAGCTGTAACCTAGCAGGTAGCTGTAACCTAGCGGTTAGCTTTAACCTAGCAGTTAGCTGTAACCTAGCAGGTAGTTGTAACCTAGCAGGTAGTTGTAGCCTAGCAGTTAGCTGTAACCTAGCAGGTAGCTGTAACCTAGCAGGTAGCTGTAACCTAGCGGTTAGCTTTAACCTAGCAGTTAGCTGTAACCTAGCAGGTAGTTGTAACCTAGCAGGTAGTTGTAACCTAGCGGTTAGTTGTAACCTATCAGGTAGTTGTAACCTATCAGTTAGATGTAACCTATCAGTTAGATGTAACCTTGCGGTTAGTTGTATCCTAGCAGTTAGCTTTAACCTAGCAGTTAAGGGTTAGCCTAGCATTTAGCTATTAACTTATCATATTGTAGCCTTTGGCTAAGTGTTTAAGTTTAAGCACTAGCATTTAGCCAGTGGTGGAAAAAGTACCCAATTGTCCTACTTGAGTAAAAGTAAAGATTCTTTAATGGAAAATGACTCAATTAAAAGTCACCCAGTAAAATACTACTTGAGTTAAAAGTCTAAAAGTATTTGGTTTTAAATCTAGTTAAGTATCAAAAGTAAAAGTATGAATGATTTCACATTCCGTACATGAAGCAAACTAGATACACAGTTAGCCAGGGGGCACACTCCAATACTCAGACAGAATTTACAAAGGGAAAAACAGAATTTATGAAGGGAAAACAAGCCACGTCGCGGACACTGCCGTCTTCCTCCACGACAAGCTAAACACCTTCTTCGCCCGCTTCGAGGAAAACACATTGCAGCCAACGCGGGCCACCGACGCTCATGAAGACAGCGAGCTCTCGTTCTCTGTGGTCGAACGTGAGTAAGACATTTAATCGCGTTAACCCTCGCAAGGCTGCCGGCCCAGAACGCACTCCTAGCCTCGTCCTCAGAGCAGATCAGCTGGCTGGAGTGTTGACAGACATATCCAATCTCTCCCTGTCCCAATCTGTTGTCCCCTACTCCTAGCCTCGTCCTCAGAGAGGAGAGTGTTGACAGACATATCCAATCTCTCCCTGTCCCAATCTGTTGTCCCCCACTCCTAGCCTCGTCCTCAGAGAGGAGAGTGTTGACAGACATATCCAATCTCTCCCTGTCCCAATCTGTTGTCCCCCACTCCTAGCCTCGTCCTCAGAGAGGAGAGTGTTGACAGACATATCCAATCTCTCCCTGTCCCAATCTGTTGTCCCCCACTCCTAGCCTCGTCCTCAGAGAGGAGAGTGTTGACAGACATATCCAATCTCTCCCTGTCCCAATCTGTTGTCCCCCACTCCTAGCCTCGTCCTCAGAGAGGAGAGTGTTGACAGACATATCCAATCTCTCCCTGTCCCAATCTGTTGTCCCCTACTCCTAGCCTCGTCCTCAGAGAGGAGAGTGTTGACAGACATATCCAATCTCTCCCTGTCCCAATCTGTTGTCCCCCACTCCTAGCCTCGTCCTCAGAGAGGAGAGTGTTGACAGACATATCCAATCTCTCCCTGTCCCAATCTGTTGTCCCCGACTCCTAGCCTCGTCCTCAGAGAGGAGAGTGTTGACAGACATATCCAATCTCTCCCTGTCCCAATCTGTTGTCCCCCACTCCTAGCCTCGTCCTCAGAGAGGACCAGCTGGAGTGTTGACAGACATATCCAATCTCTCCCTGTCCCAATCTGTTGTCCCCCACTCCTAGCCTCGTCCTCAGAGAGGACCAGCTGGAGTGTTGACAGACATATCCAATCTCTCCCCTGTCCCAATCTGTTGTCCCCTACTCCTAGCCTCGTCCTCAGAGAGGACCAGCTGGAGTGTTGACAGACATATCCAATCTCTCCCTGTCCCAATCTGTTGTCCCCTACTCCTAGTCTCGTCCTCAGAGAGGAGAGTGTTGACAGACATATCCAATCTCCCCCTTCCCCAATCTGTTGTCCCCCACTCCTAGCCTCGTCCTCAGAGAGGAGAGTGTTGACAGACATATCCAATCTCTCCCTGTCCCAATCTGTTGTCCCCCACTCCTAGCCTCGTCCTCAGAGAGGAGAGTGTTGACAGACATATCCAATCTCTCCCTGTCCCAATCTGTTGTCCCCTACTCCTAGCCTCGTCCTCAGAGAGGAGAGTGTTGACAGACATATCCAATCTCTCCCTGTCCCAATCTGTTGTCCCCACTCCTAGCCTCGTCCTCAGAGAGGAGAGTGTTGACAGACATATCCAATCTCTCCCTGTCCCAATCTGTTGTCCCGACTCCTAGCCTCGTCCTCAGAGAGGACCAGCTGGAGTGTTGACAGACATATCCAATCTCTCCCTGTCCCAATCTGTTGTCCCCTACTCCTAGCCTCGTCCTCAGAGAGGAGAGTGTTGACAGACATATCCAATCTCTCCCTGTCCCAATCTGTTGTCCCCCACTCCTAGCCTCGTCCTCAGAGAGGACCAGCTGGAGTGTTGACAGACATATCCAATCTCTCCCTGTCCCAATCTGTTGTCCCCCACTCCTAGCCTCGTCCTCAGAGAGGACCAGCTGGAGTGTTGACAGACATATCCAATCTCTCCCTGTCCCAATCTGTTGTCCCCTACTCCTAGCCTCGTCCTCAGAGAGGACCAGCTGGAGTGTTGACAGACATATCCAATCTCTCCCTGTCCCAATCTGTTGTCCCCTACTCCTAGCCTCGTCCTCAGAGAGGAGAGTGTTGACAGACATATCCAATCTCTCCCTGTCCCAATCTGTTGTCCCCTACTCCTAGCCTCGTCCTCAGAGAGGAGAGTGTTGACAGACATATCCAATCTCTCCCTGTCCCAATCTGTTGTCCCCCACTCTTAGCCTCGTCCTCAGAGAGGACCAGCTGGAGTGTTGACAGACATATCCAATCTCTCCCTGTCCCAATCTGTTGTCCCCTACTCCTAGCCTCGTCCTCAGAGAGGAGAGTGTTGACAGACATATATAATCTCTCCCTGTCCCAATCTGTTGTCCCCCACTCCTAGCCTCATCCTCAGAGAGGAGAGTGTTGACAGACATATCCAATCTCTCCCTGTCCCAATCTGTTGTCCCCTACTCCTAGCCTCGTCCTCAGAGAGGAGAGTGTTGACAGACATATCCAATCTCTCCCTGTCCCAATCTGTTGTCCCCTACTCCTAGCCTCGTCCTCAGAGAGGAGAGTGTTGACAGACATATCCAATCTCTCCCTGTCCCAATCTGTTGTCCCCTACTCCTAGCCTCGTCCTCAGAGAGGAGAGTGTTGACAGACATATCCAATCTCTCCCTGTCCCAATCTGTTGTCCCCTACTCCTAGCCTCGTCCTCAGAGAGGAGAGTGTTGACAGACATATCCAATCTCTCCCTGTCCCAATCTGTTGTCCCCTACTCCTAGCCTCGTCCTCAGAGAGGAGAGTGTTGACAGACATATCCAATCTCTCCCTGTCCCAATCTGTTGTCCCCCACTCCTAGCCTCGTCCTCAGAGAGGACCAGCTGGAGTGTTGACAGACATATCCAATCTCTCCCTGTCCCAATCTGTTGTCCCCTACTCCTAGCCTCGTCCTCAGAGAGGACCAGCTGGAGTGTTGACAGACATATCCAATCTCTCCCTGTCCCAATCTGTTGTCCCCTACTCCTAGCCTCGTCCTCAGAGAGGAGAGTGTTGACAGACATATCCAATCTCTCCCTGTCCCAATCTGTTGTCCCCTACTCCTAGCCTCGTCCTCAGAGAGGAGAGTGTTGACAGACATATCCAATCTCTCCCTGTCCCAATCTGTTGTCCCCCACTCTTAGCCTCGTCCTCAGAGAGGACCAGCTGGAGTGTTGACAGACATATCCAATCTCTCCCTGTCCCAATCTGTTGTCCCCTACTCCTAGCCTCGTCCTCAGAGAGGAGAGTGTTGACAGACATATATAATCTCTCCCTGTCCCAATCTGTTGTCCCCCACTCCTAGCCTCATCCTCAGAGAGGAGAGTGTTGACAGACATATCCAATCTCTCCCTGTCCCAATCTGTTGTCCCCTACTCCTAGCCTCGTCCTCAGAGAGGAGAGTGTTGACAGACATATCCAATCTCTCCCTGTCCCAATCTGTTGTCCCCTACTCCTAGCCTCGTCCTCAGAGAGGAGAGTGTTGACAGACATATCCAATCTCTCCCTGTCCCAATCTGTTGTCCCCTACTCCTAGCCTCGTCCTCAGAGAGGAGAGTGTTGACAGACATATCCAATCTCTCCCTGTCCCAATCTGTTGTCCCCTACTCCTAGCCTCGTCCTCAGAGAGGAGAGTGTTGACAGATATATCCAATCTCTCCCTGTCCCAATCTGTTGTCCCCTACTCCTAGCCTCGTCCTCAGAGAGGAGAGTGTTGACAGACATATCCAATCTCTCCCTGTCCCAATCTGTTGTCCCCCACTCCTAGCCTCGTCCTCAGAGAGGACCAGCTGGAGTATTGACAGACATATCCAATCTCTCCCTGTCCCAATCTGTTGTCCCCTACTCCTAGCCTCGTCCTCAGAGAGGAGAGTGTTGACAGACATATCCAATCTCTCCCTGTCCCAATCTGTTGTCCCCACTCCTAGCCTCGTCCTCAGAGAGGACCAGCTGGAGTGTTGACAGACATATCCAATCTCTCCCTGTCCCAATCTGTTGTCCCCCAATCCTAGCCTCGTCCTCAGAGAGGACCAGCTGGAGTGTTGACAGACATATCCAATCTCTCCCTGTCCCAATCTGTTGTCCCCTACTCCTAGCCTCGTTCTCAGAGAGGAGAGTGTTGACAGACATATCCAATCTCTCCCTGTCCCAATCTGTTGTCCCCCACTCCTAGCCTCGTCCTCAGAGAGGACCAGCTGGAGTGTTGACAGACATATCCAATCTTTCCCTGTCCCAATCTGTTGTCCCCACTCCTAGCCTCGTCCTCAGAGAGGACCAGCTGGAGTGTTGACAGACATATCCAATCTCTCCCTGTCCCAATCTGTTGTCCCTTACTCCTAGCCTCGTCCTCAGAGAGGAGAGTGTTGACAGACATATCCAATCTCTCCCTGTCCCAATCTGTTGTCCCCACTTGCTTAAAGATGTCCACCATTGTTCCTTGTACCCAAGCAAGCGAATGTAACTAAATGACTATCGCCCCGTAGCACTCACTTCTGTCATCAGGAAGTGCTTTGAGAGGCTAGTTAAGGATCATATCACTTCCAGCTTACCTGACACCCTAGAACCACTTCAGTTTACTTACCACTCCAACGGATGATGCAATCGCCATCACACACTGCCCGTCTGAACCAGAGGAATACCAATGTAAGAATGATGTCCCTCGACTATAGCTCAGCATTCAACACCATAGTACCCTCCAAGCTCTTCATTAAGCTCAGGGTCCTGGGTCTGAATCCCGTCCTATGCAACTGGGTCCTGGACTTCCTGACGGGCCGTCCCCAGGTGGTGAATGTATGAAACAACATCTCCATGATCCTCAACGCAGGGACCCCACAAGGGTGCGTGCTCAGCCCCCTCCGGTACCCCCCTCCGGTACTCCCCGCTACACACATCTACCAACTCAATCATCAAGTTTGCAGACGACACAATAGTGGTAGGCATGATTACCAACAACGACGAGACAGCCTACAGGGAGGATGTGAGGGTCCTGGCAGGGAGGATGTGAGGAGTGGTGCCAGGAAAATAACCTTTTCCGTCAATGTCAACAAAACAAAGGAGCTGATCGTGGACATCAGCAAAGGGAGCACGCCCCCAATACAAGTAATAGGTCTATATTTCTTAATTATTTGATTTGTGTGTATTTGTGTGTATTTGTGTGTATTTGTGTGTATTTGTGTGTATTTTTGTGTGTTGTTAGGTATTACTGCACTGTTGGAGCTAGAAACATAAGCATTTTCGCTACACCTTTGATAAAATCTACAAAATACGCGATCAATAACCTTTGATTTGATTTAAAAACTAAGCATGTGTGTTTAGTGAGTCAGCCAGATCAGAGGCAGTAAGGGATGACCAGGGATGTTCTCTGTTTAGTGAGTCCACCAGATCAGAGACAGTAGGGATGACCAGGGATGTTCTCTGTTTAGTGAGTCCTCCAGATCAGAGGCATTAGGGATGACCAGGGATGTTCTCTGTTTAGTGTGTCCTCCAGATCAGAGGCAGTAGGAATGACCAGGGATGTTCTCTGTTTAGTGAGTCCTCCAGATCAGAGGCAGTAGGGATGACCAGGGATGTTCTCTGTTTAGTGAGTCCTCCAGATCAGAGGCAGTAGGGATGACCAGGGATGTTCTCTGTTTAGTGAGTCCTCCAGATCAGAGGCAGTAGGGATGACCAGGGATGTTCTCTGTTTAGTGAGTCCTCCAGATCAGAGGCAGTAGGGATGACCAGGGATGTTCTCTGTTTAGTGAGTCCTCCAGATCAGAGGCAGTAGGGATGACCAGGGATGTTCTCTGTTTAGTGAGTCCTCCAGATCAGAGGCAGTAGGGATGACCAGGGATGTTCTCTGTTTAGTGAGTCCTCCAGATCAGAGGCAGTAGAGATGACCAGGGATGTTCTCTGTTTAGTGAGTCCTCCAGATCAGAGGCAGTAGGGATGACCAGGGATGTTCTCTGTTTAGTGAGTCCTCCAGATCAGAGGCAGTAGGGATGACCAGGGATGTTCTCTGTTTAGTGAGTCCTCCAGATCAGAGGCAGTAGGGATGACCAGGGATGTTCTCTGCTTAGTGAGTCCTCCAGATCCGAGGCAGTAGGGATGACCAGGGATGTTCTCTGTTTAGTGAGTCCTCCAGATCAGAGGCAGTAGGGAGGACCAGGGATGTTCTCTTGATAAGTGTGTGAATTGGACCATTTTCCTGTCCTGCATTTTACTGTCCTTTGATTGTCAGGGAAAATGTATGGAGTAAAAAGTACATTATTGTAGTGAAGTAAAAGCAAAAGTTAACAAAAATATAAATAGTATAGTACAGAGAACCAAAAAAAAGGTGATATTTAAAGTAGTACTGTACTTTAAAGTATTTTCAATTAAGTACTTCCCATCATGCTATTAGCCTGAAGCGTAGTTTTGTGTGTTTCCTTCAGCGGTGAGGGTTCTGCCGATGTTGCCGGTGGTCCCGGTGGCTCCGGTGGTCCCGGTGGCTCCGGTGGTCCCGGTGGTCCCGGTGGCTCCGGTGGCTTCTGTAGTAGATCAACAGCATGCTGTCATGGCCCAGCAGCAACATGCCATCATGAACCAACAGGCCATCATTATGGTAGGTTACGTCTAACTTATTAACCATCATTATGGTAGGCTACGTCTAACTTATTAACCATCATTATGGTAGGTTACGTCTAACTTATTAACCATCATTATGGTACTGTAGGTTACGTCTAACTTATTAACCATCATTATGGTAGGTTACGTCTAACTTATTAACCATCATTATGGTACTGTAGGTTACGTCTAACTTATTAACCATCATTATGGTAGGTTACGTCTAACTTATTAACCATCATTATGGTAGGTTACGTCTAACTTATTAACCATCATTATGGTAGGCTACGTCTAACTTATTAACCATCATTATGGTACTGTAGGATACGTCTAACTTATTAACCATCATTATGGTACTGTAGGATACGTCTAACTTATTAACCATCATTATGGTAGGATACGTCTAACTTATTAACCATCATTATGGTACTGTAGGTTACGTCTAACTTATTCCCGTCCTCACCTCTCCTCTCCCTCCCCTTCCCCTCCCCCTCCTCCCCCTGCCCCTCTTCCCTCCTCCCCAGGCCCAGCAGATGACAATGCAGGCCATGGCTTTAGTAACCTCCCCCATGACCTCGCCTCCCACCTCCCCCCTCACCTCACCCCCCATGAGCCCCCTCCTCCCCCACTGCCTTCCCCCTAGCCCCTACACACACTTCCCCCCAAGCCCGTACGCTAGCATCACTACTAGCTCTTATGCCACTTCCAGTCCAGCCAGCCCGTATGCAGTCATGCCTCCCAGTCCCTATGCTGCTGCCCCTCCCACCTCCAGTACAGCCAGCTTCCCTGACCTCTATCCTGCCCCCCAGAGCCAGACCCCTAGACCCAACTCCACTACCCAGCCTGCCCCTGTCTACCCTGGGGCTAGCCAATCCACCAGTCCTGACATACAGCCATATCAAGCCAGCCTCCATGACCCCTATCCTGCTGCCCAGGTGAGTCTATACGTACCTAAGTGTAGTACCTGTCCCCGTGGGAGACCCTTTGAAGAACCCTTTTGGGATCCAAGTATAATCCTTTCCACAGAGGGTTCTACAGGGAAACCGAATGGGTTCTTCAACGGGTTCTCCCATGGGGACAGCCAAGGAACCCTTTTAGGAAGTCTTTTTCCTAAGAGTGTAGTACCTATACCTGCCCGGGTAAGACTTCAGGTTGACTGTGGTGTATCTGCAGGATGTTAGGACTTCAGGTTGACTGTGGTGTATCTGCAGGACGTTAGGACTTCAGGTTGACTGTGGTGTATCTGCAGGACGTTAGGACTTCAGGTTGACTGTGGTGTATCTGCAGGACGTTAGGACTTCAGGTTGACTGTGGTGTATCTGCAGGACGTTAGGACTTCAGGTTGACTGTGGTGAATCTACAGGTCAGGACGTTAAGACTTCCGGTTGACTGTGGTGTATCTGCAGGATGTTAGGACTTCAGGTTGACTGTGGTGTATCTGCAGGACGTTAGGACTTCAGGTTGACTGTGGTGTATCTGCAGGACGTTAGGACTTCAGGTTGACTGTGGTGTATCTGCAGGACGTTAGGACTTCAGGTTGACTGTGGTGTGTCTGCAGGACGTTAGGACTTCAGGTTGACTGTGGTGTATCTGCGGGATGTTAGGACTTCAGGTTGACTGTGGTGTATCTGCAGGACGTTAGGACTTCAGGTTGACTGTGGTGTATCTGCAGGACGTTAGGACTTCAGGTTGACTGTGGTGTATCTGCAGGACGTTAGGACTTCAGGTTGACTGTGGTGTGTCTGCAGGACGTTAGGACTTCAGGTTGACGGTGGTGTATCTGCAGGACGTAAGGACTTCAGGTTGATTGTGGTGTATCTGCAGGACGTTAGGACTTCAGGTTGACTGTGGTGAATCTACAGGTCAGGACGTTAAGACTTCCGGTTGACTGTGGTGTATCTGCAGGACGTTAGGACTTCAGGTTGACTGTGGTGTGTCTGCAGGACGTTAGGACTTCAGGTTGACTGTGGTGTATCTTCAGGTCAGGACGTTAAGACTTCCGGTTGACTGTGGTGTATCTGCAGGATGTTAGGACTTCAGGTTGACTGTGGTGTATCTGCAAGACGTTAGGACTTCAGGTTGACTGTGGTGTATCTGCAGGAAGTTAGGACTTCAGGTTGACTGTGGTGTATCTGCAGGACGTTAGGACTTCAGGTTGACTGTGGTGTATCTGCAGGACGTTAGGACTTCAGGTTGACTGTGGTGTGTCTGCAGGACGTTAGGACTTCAGGTTGACTGTGGTGTATCTGCAGGACGTTAGGACTTCAGGTTGACTGTGGTGTATCTGCAGGACGTTAGGACTTCAGGTTGACTGTGGGGTATCTGCAGGTCAGGATGTTAGGACTTCAGGTTGACTGTGGTGTATCTGCAGGACGTTAGGACTTCAGGTTGATTGTGGTGTATCTGCAGGACGTTAGGACTTCAGGTTGACTGTGGTGAATCTACAGGTCGGGACGTTAAGACTTCCGTTTGACTGTGGTGTATCTGCAGGATGTTAGGACTTCAGGTTGACTGTGGTGTATCTGCAGGACGTTAGGACTTCAGGTTGACTGTGGTGTATCTGCAGGACGTTAGGACTTCAGGTTGACTGTGGTGTATCTGCAGGACGTTAGGACTTCAGGTTGACTGTGGTGTGTCTGCAGGACGTTAGGACTTCAGGTTGACTGTGGTGTATCTGCAGGATGTTAGGACTTCAGGTTGACTGTGGTGTATCTGCAGGATGTTAGGACTTCAGGTTGACTGTGGTGTATCTGCAGGACGTTAGGACTTCAGGTTGACTGTGGTGTATCTGCAGGACGTTAGGACTTCAGGTTGACTGTGGTGTATCTGCAGGACGTTAGGACTTCAGGTTGATTGTGGTGTATCTGCAGGACGTTAGGACTTCAGGTTGACTGTGGTGAATCTACAGGTCAGGACGTTAAGACTTCCGGTTGACTGTGGTGTATCTGCAGGACGTTAGGACTTCAGGTTGACTGTGGTGTGTCTGCAGGACGTTAGGACTTCAGGTTGACTGTGGTGTATCTGCAGGTCAGGACGTTAAGACTTCCGGTTGACTGTGGTGTATCTGCAGGATGTTAGGACTTCAGGTTGACTGTGGTGTATCTGCAGGACGTTAGGACTTCAGGTTGACTGTGGTGTGTCTGCAGGACGTTAGAACTTCAGGTTGACTGTGGTGTATCTGCAGGACGATAGGACTTCAGGTTGACTGTGGTGTATCTGCAGGACGTTAGGACTTCAGGTTGACTGTGGTGTAACTGCAGGATGTTAGGACTTCAGGTTGACTGTGGTGTATCTGCAGGATGTTAGGACTTCAGGTTGACTGTGGTGTGTCTGCAGGTCAGGATGTTAGGACTTCAGGTTGACTGTGGTGTATCTGCAGGATGTTAGGACTTCAGGTTGACTGTGGTGTATCTATAGGATGTTAGGACTTCAGGTTGACTGTGGTGTATCTGCAGGACGTTAGGACTTCAGGTTGACTGTGGTGTATCTGCAGGACGTTAGGACTTCAGGTTGACTGTGGTGAATCTGCAGGACGTTAGGACTTCAGGTTGACTGTGGTGTATCTGCAGGACGTTAGGACTTCAGGTTGACTGTGGGGTATCTGCAGGTCAGCATGTTAGGACTTCAGGTTGACTGTGGTGTATCTGCAGGACATTAGGACTTCAGGTTGACTGTGGCGAATCTGCAGGTCGTTAGGACTTCAGGTTGACTGTGGTGTATCTGCAGGTCAGGACGTTAGGACTTCAGGTTGACTGTGGTGTGTCTGCAGGACGTTAGGACTTCAGGTTGACTGTGGTGTATCTGCAGGATGTTAGGACTTCAGGTTGACTGTGGTGTATCTGCAGGACGTTAGGACTTCAGGTTGACTGTGGTGTATCTGCAGGACGTTAGGACTTCAGGTTGACTGTGGTGTATCTGCAGGTCGTTAGGACTTCAGGTTGACTGTGGTGTATCTGCAGGACGTTAGGACTTCAGGTTGACTGTGGTGTATCTGCAGGACGTTAGGACTTCAGGTTGACTGTTGTGTATCTGCAGGACGTTAGGACTTCAGGTTGACTGTGGTGTATCTGCAGGATGTTAGGACTTCAGGTTGACTGTGGTGTATCTGCAGGACGTTAGAACTTCAGGTGTGTGTTGTGTGGCTCCCTCCTCCTCAGGCCAAGTCGGCAGGTAAAGACGGGGTTCCTCATCAGAAGTCTCCAGCCGTCCCCATCAACAAGGAACCTGCCAGGAAGTTTGGTAATTCATTAATTAATAAATGTGTGCTTCTTATTGTGGCATATGATTTATAAGACGATCAGTCCTCTCTCCCTCTGTGATGTGTAGTCCCAGTGGTGACCAGTCCTCTCTCCCCAGTAGTTACCAGTCCTCTCTCCCCAATGGTGACCAGTCCTCTCTCCCCAGTGGTGACCAGTCCTCTCTCCCCAGTGGTGACCAGTCCTCTCTCCCCAGTGGTGACCAGTCCTCTCTCCGCAGTGGTGACCAGTCCTCTCTCCCCAGTGGTGACCAGTCCTCTCTCCCCAGTGGTGACCAGTCCTCTCTCCCCAGTGGTGACCAGTCCTCTCTCCCCAGTGGTGACCAGTCCTCTCTCCTCAGTGGTGACCAGTCCTCTCTCCTCAGTGGTGACCAGTCCTCTCTCCCCAGTGGTGACCAGTCCTCTCTCCCCAGTGGTGACCAGTCCTCTCTCCCCAGTGGTGACCAGTCCTCTCTCCCCAGTGGTGACTAGTCCTCTCTCCCCAGTGGTGACCAGTCCTCTCTCCTCAGTGGTCACCAGTCCTCTCTCCCCAGTGGTGACCAGTCCTCTCTCCCCAGTTTTGACCAGTCCTCTCTCCACAGTGGTGACCAGTCCTCTCTCCCCAGTGGTGACCAGTCCTCTCTCCCCAGTGGTGACCAGTCCTC
The DNA here is from genome assembly GCF_029448725.1 of Salvelinus fontinalis. NCBI lineage: Eukaryota > Metazoa > Chordata > Actinopteri > Salmoniformes > Salmonidae > Salvelinus > Salvelinus fontinalis. The sequence goes on along the minus strand of NW_026600407.1, from coordinate 148,060 downwards.
TCTCCCCAGTGGTGACCAGTCCTCTCTCCCCAGTGGTGACCAGTCCTCTCTCCCCAGTGGTGACCAGTCCTCTCTCCTCAGTGGTCACCAGTCCTCTCTCCCCAGTGGTGACCAGTCCTCTCTCCCCAGTGGTGACCAGTCCTCTCTCCGCAGTGGTGACCAGTCCTCTCTCCCCAGTGGTGACCAGTCCTCTCTCCCCAGTGGTGACCAGTCCTCTCTCCCCAGTGGTGACCAGTCCTCTCTCCCCAGTGGTGACCAGTCCTCTCTCCTCAGTGGTGACCAGTCCTCTCTCCTCAGTGGTGACCAGTCCTCTCTCCCCAGTGGTGACCAGTCCTCTCTCCCCAGTGGTGACCAGTCTTCTCTCCCCAGTGGTGACCAGTCCTCTCTCCCCAGTGGTGACTAGTCCTCTCTCCCCAGTGGTGACCAGTCCTCTCTCCTCAGTGGTCACCAGTCCTCTCTCCCCAGTGGTGACCAGTCCTCTCTCCCCAGTTTTGACCAGTCCTCTCTCCACAGTGGTGACCAGTCCTCTCTCCCCAGTGGTGACCAGTCCTCTCTCCCCAGTGGTGACCAGTCCTCTCTCCCCAGTGGTGACCAGTCCTCTCTCCACAGTGGTGACCAGTCCTCTCTCCCCAGTGGTGACCAGTCCTCTCTCCCCAGTGGTGACCAGTCCTCTCTCCCCAGTGGTGACCAGTCCTCTCTCCCCAGTGGTGACCAGTCCTCTCTCCCCAGTGGTGACCAGTCCTCTCTCCCCAGTGGTGACCAGTCCTCTCTCCCCAATGGTGACCAGTCCTCTCTCCCCAGTGGTGACCAGTCCTCTCTCCCCAGTGGTGACCAGTCCTCTCTCCCCAGTGGTGACCAGTCCTCTCTCCCCAATGGTGACCAGTCCTCTCTCCCCAGTGGTGACCAGTCCTCTCTCCCCAGTGGTCACCAGTCCTCTCTCCTCAGTGGTGACCAGTCCTCTCTCCCCAGTGGTGACCAGTCCTCTCTCCCCAGTGGTGACCAGTCCTCTCTCCCCAGTGGTGACTAGTCCTCTCTCCCCAGTGGTGACCAGTCCTCTCTCCCCAGTGGTGACCAGTCCTCTCTCCCCAGTGGTGACCAGTCCTCTCTCCTCAGTGGTGACCAGTCCTCTCTCCCCAGTGGTGACCAGTCCTCTCTCCCCAGTGGTGACCAGTCCTCTCTCCCCAGTGGTGACCAGTCCTCTCTCCCCAGTGGTGACCAGTCCTCTCTCCCTCTGTGATGTGTAGCCCCGGTGGTGACCAGTCCTGCGCCCCCTGCTGCTGAGGTGGTGAAGTCATCAGTATTGCCTCAGCTAGACATCGTCCCCAGCAGTAACATCAAGGATATCATCAGACAGTATGACTCTCCTCCGCCCCTGACTGATGCCCTACCGCCCGGCAAGAGGTCAGAGGTCCCACACACACAGCGCTCAGCATCATGAAAACTATATTCTGACTCCACTCTGCTTCTATTCTGTGTTCTATTCTGACTCCAGACTACTCTGCTTCTATTCTGCTTCTATTCTGTGTTCTATTCTGCTTCTATGCTGTGTTCTATTCTGACTCCAGACTACTCTGCTTCTATTCTGCTTCTATTCTGCTTCTATTCAAGTTGCATACATCTTCTATTCATCCTTATTCCGTCAGTCTTATTCGTAGTCACTTTTACTCAGTCATTCTTATTCAGTCAGTCTTATTCATTCAGTCTTATTTAGTCATATTTAGGTTATTCCATCTTATTCAGTCTTATTTAGTCTTATTCAACCATATTCAGTCTTGTTCAGTCTTATTTAGTTCTATTCAGTCAGTCTTATTCAGTCTTATGCAGTCTTATTCAGTCAGTCTTATTCAGTGAGTATTATTCAGTCTTATTCAGTCTTCTTCAGTCTTATTCAGTCTAATTCAGTCCGTCTTATTCAGTCTAATTCAATCAGTCTTATTCAGTCTTATTCAGTCAGTCTTATTTAGTCTTATTCAGTCCATTTTTATTCAGTCAGTCTTATTCAGTCAGTCTTATTCCGGCAGTCTTATTCAGTCTGTCTTATTCAGTCAGGCTTATTCAGTCAGTAATTTTCAGTCAGTCATATTCAGTCAGTCTTATTCAGTCAGTCATTTTCAGTCAGTCTTATTCAGTATTATTAAATCAGTATTATTAGGTCTTATTCATTCAGTCTTATTCAGGCTTATTCCATCTTATTCAGTCTTATTTAGTCGTATTCATCCGTATTCAGTCTTATTCAGTCTTATTTTGTTCTATTCAGTCTTATTCAGTCAGTCTTATTCAGTCAGTCTTATTCAATCAGTCTTATTCCGTCAGTCTTATTCAGTCAGTCTTATTCAGTCAGTATTATTCCGCCAGTCTTATTCAGTCAGTCTTATTCCGTCAGTCTTATTCCGTCAGTCATTTTCAGTAAGTCTTATTCAGTCTTATTCAGTCAGTATTATTAGGTCTTATTCATTCATTCTTATTCTGTCAGTCTTATTCAGTAAGTCATTTTCAGTCACTCCTATTCAGTCTTATTCAGTCAGTATTATTAGGTCTTATTCAGTCAGTCTTATTTAGTCTTATTCAGGCTTATTCCATCTTATTCAGTCTTATTTAGTCTTATTCATCCGTATTCAGCCTTATTCAGTTTTATTTTGTTCTATTCAGTCTTATTCAGTCAGTCTTATTCAGTCAGTCTTGTTCAGTCTTATTCAGTCTTATTCAGTCAGTCTTATTCAGTCTTATTCAGGCTTATTCCATCTTATTCAGTCTTATTTAGTCTTATTCATCCGTATTCAGTCTTATTCAGTTTTATTTTGTTCTATTCAGTCTTATTCAGTCAGTCTTATTCAGTCAGTCTTGTTCAGTCTTATTCAGTCAGTCTTATTCAGTCTTATTCTGTCTTCTTCAGTCTTCTTCAGTCTAATTCAGGCAGTCTTATTCAGTCTAATTCAGTCAGTCTTATTCAGTCAGTCTTATTCAGTCAGTCTTATTCAGTCAGTCTTATTTAGTCAGTCTTATTCAGTCAGTCTTATTCAGTCAGTCTTATTCAGCCAGTCTTATTCCGTCAGTCTTATTCAGTCAGTCTTATTCAGTCAGTCTTATTCAACCAGTCTTATTCCGTCAGTCTTATTCCTTCAGTCGTATTCTGTCAGTCTTATTCAGTCAGTCTTATTCCGTCAGTCTTATTCAGTTTAGTCTTATTCAGTCTAATTCAGTCAGTCTTATTCAGTCTTATTCAGTCAGTCTTATTCCGTCAGTCTTATTCAGTCAGTCTTATTCAGCCAGTCTTATTCAGTCAGTCTTATTCCGTCAGTCTTATTCAGTTTAGTCTTATTCAGTCTAATTCAGTCAGTCTTATTCAGTCTTATTCAGTCAGTCTTATTCAGTCAGTCTTATTCAGTCAGTCTTATTCCGTCAGTCTTATTCAGTCAGTCTTATTCAGTCTTATTCAGTCAGTCTTATTCAGTCTTATTCAGTTAGTCATTTTCAGTCAGTCTTATTCAGTCAGTCTTATTCAGTCAGTCATTTTCAGTCAGTCTTATTCAGTCTTATTGAGTCAGTATTTTTAGGTCTTATTCATTCATTCTTATTCTGTCAGTCTTATTCAGTCAGTCATTTTAAGTCAGTCTTATTCAGTCTTATTCAGTCAGTCTTAATCAGAGTCTTATTCAGTCTTATTCAGTCTTATTCAGTCAGTCTTATTCAGTCTAATTCAGTCAGACATATTCAGTCTATTTCAGTCAGTCTTATTCAGTTAGTCTTATTTAGTCGTATTCATTAATTCTTATTCAGTCAGTCTTATTCCGTCAGTCTTATTCAGTCAGTCTTATTCAGTCTTATTCAGTCAGTCTTATTCAACCAGTCTTATTCCGTCAGTCTTATTCCTTCAGTCGTATTCTGTCAGTCTTATTCAGTCAGTCTTATTCCGTCAGTCTTATTCAGTCAATTTTTATTCAGTCAGTCTTATTCCGTCAGTCTTATTCAGTCAGTCTTATTCAGCCAGTCTTATACAGTCAGTCTTATTCCGTCAGTCTTATTCAGTTTAGTCTTATTCAGTCTAATTCAGTCAGTCTTATTCAGTCTTATTCAGTCAGTCTTATTCAGTCAGTCTTATTCAGTCAGTCTTATTCCGTCAGTCTTATTCAGTCAGTCTTATTCAGTCTTATTCAGTCAGTCTTATTCAGTCTTATTCAGTTAGTCATTTTCAGTCAGTCTTATTCAGTCAGTCTTATTCAGTCAGTCATTTTCAGTCAGTCTTATTCAGTCTTATTCAGTCAGTATTTTTAGGTTTTATTCATTCATTCTTATTCTGTCAGTCTTATTCAGTCAGTCATTTTAAGTCAGTCTTATTCAGTCTTAATCAGAGTCTTATTCAGGCTTATTCCATCTTATTCAGTCTTATTTAGTCGTATTCATCCGTATTCAGTCTTATTCAGTCTTATTTTGTTCTATTCAGTCTTATTCAGTCAGTCTTATTCAGTCAGTCTTATTCAATCAGTCTTATTCAGTCTTATTCAGTCTTCTTCAGTCTAATTCATTCAGTCTTATTCAGTTTAATTCAGTCAGTCTTATTCCGTCAGTCTTATTCAGTCAGTCTTATTCCGTCAGTCTTATTCAGTCAGTCTTATTCAGTCAGTATTATTCCGCCAGTCTTATTCAGTCAGTCTTATTCCGTCAGTCTTATTCCGTCAGTCATTTTCAGTAAGTCTTATTCAGTCTTATTCAGTCAGTATTATTAGGTCTTATTCATTCATTCTTATTCTGTTAGTCTTATTCAGTAAGTCATTTTCAGTCACTCCTATTCAGTCTTATTCAGTCAGTATTATTAGGTCTTATTCAGTCAGTCTTATTTAGTCTTATTCAGGCTTATTCCATCTTATTCAGTCTTATTTAGTCTTATTCATCCGTATTCAGCCTTATTCAGTTTTATTTTGTTCTATTCAGTCTTATTCAGTCAGTCTTATTCAGTCAGTCTTGTTCAGTCTTATTCAGTCTTATTCAGTCAGTCTTATTCAGTCTTATTCAGGCTTATTCCATCTTATTCAGTCTTATTTAGTCTTATTCATCCGTATTCAGTCTTATTCAGTTTTATTTTGTTCTATTCAGTCTTATTCAGTCAGTCTTATTCAGTCAGTCTTGTTCAGTCTTATTCAGTCAGTCTTATTCAGTCTTATTCTGTCTTCTTCAGTCTTCTTCAGTCTAATTCAGGCAGTCTTATTCAGTCTAATTCAGTCAGTCTTATTCAGTCAGTCTTATTCAGTCAGTCTTATTCAGTCAGTCTTATTTAGTCAGTCTTATTCAGTCAGTCTTATTCAGTCAGTCTTATTCAGCCAGTCTTATTCCGTCAGTCTTATTCAGTCAGTCTTATTCAGTCAGTCTTATTCAACCAGTCTTATTCCGTCAGTCTTATTCCTTCAGTCGTATTCTGTCAGTCTTATTCAGTCAGTCTTATTCCGTCAGTCTTATTCAGTTTAGTCTTATTCAGTCTAATTCAGTCAGTCTTATTCAGTCTTATTCAGTCAGTCTTATTCCGTCAGTCTTATTCAGTCAGTCTTATTCAGCCAGTCTTATTCAG
>NW_026600407.1:0-137500 GCF_029448725.1 Salvelinus fontinalis | reverse complement strand
CCTGGTTTCAGGTGTTCTACCCTAAAGACATCTTCAACCACCCCCTGGTGTTGGACCTCATATTCAGTTTCAGTTCTAACGTCAGTGTGTTCCTGGTTTCAGGTGTTCTACCCTAAAGACATCTTCAACCACCCCCTGGTGCTGGACCTCATATTCAGTTTTAACGTCAGTGTGTTCCTGGTTTCAGGTGTTCTACCCTAAAGACATCTTCAACCACCCCCTGGTGTTGGACCTCATATTCAGTTCTAACGTCAGTGTGTTCCTGGTTTACAGGTGTTCTACCCTAAAGACATCTTCAACCACCCCCTGGTGCCGGGACTCATATTCAGTTCTAACGTCAGTGTGTTCCTGGTTTCAGGTGTTCTACCCTAAAGACATCTTCAACCACCCCCTGGTGTTGGACCTCATATTCAGTTCTAACGTCAGTGTGTTCCTGGTTTCAGGTGTTCTACCCTAAAGACAGCTTCAACCACCCCCTGGTGTTGGACCTCATATTCAAACAGGTGGGTTTTTAATAACATATTGAACTGTCATAATTTAAACTGTTATAATTTTCCTGTAACAATGTTATCATAATCCTGTAACACTATTATCATATTCCTGTAATACTGTTATCATATTCCTGTATCACTGTTATCATATTCCTGTATCACTGTTATCATATTCCTGTATCACTGTTATCATATTCCTGTATCACTGTTATCATATTCCTGTATCACTGTTATCATATTCCTGTAACACTGTTATCATATTCCTGTATCACTGTTATTATATTCCTGTTATCATATTCCTGTAACACTGTTATCATATTCCTGTATCGCTGTTATCATATTCCTGTATCACTGTTATCATATTCCTGTTATCATATTCCTGTATCACTGTTATCATATTCCTGTAACACTGTTATCATATTCCTGTATCACTGTTATCATATTCCTGTTATCATATTCCTGTAACACTGTTATCATATTCCTGTAACACTGTTATCATATTCCTGTATCACTGTTATCATATTCCTGTATCACTGTTATCATATTCCTGTATCACTGTTATCATATTCCTGTTATCATATTCCTGTAACACTGTTATCATATTCCTGTATCGCTGTTATCATATTCCTGTATCACTGTTATCATATTCCTGTTATCATATTCCTGTATCACTGTTATCATATTCCTGTTATCATATTCCTGTATCACTGTTATCATATTCCTGTAATACTGTTATCATATTCCTGTAATACTGTTATCATATTCCTGTAACACTGTTATCATATTCCTGTAATACGGTTATCATATTCCTGTAATACTGTTATCATATTCCTGTAATACTGTTATCATATTCCTGTATCACTGTTATCATATTCCTGTATCACTGTTATCATATTCCTGTATCACTGTTATCATGTTCCTGTTATCATATTCCTGTATCACTGTTATCATATTCCTGTATCACTGTTATCATATTCCTGTAACACTGTTATCATATTCCTGTAACACTGTTATCATATTCCTGTAACACTGTTATCATATTCCTGTAACACTGTTATCATATTCCTGTTATCATATTCCTGTAACACTGTTATCATATTCCTGTTATCATATTCCTGTAACACTGTTATCATATTCCTGTTATCATATTCCTGTAACACTGTTATCATATTCCTGTTATCATATTCCTGTATCACTGTTATCATATTCCTGTAACACTGTTATCATATTCCTGTAACACTGTTATCATATTCCTGTATCACTGTTATCATATTCCTGTTATCATATTCCTGTAACACTGTTATCATATTCCTGTATCACTGTTATCATATTCCTGTTATCATATTCCTGTATCACTGTTATCATATTCCTGTAATACGGTTATCATATTCCTGTAATACTGTTATCATATTCCTGTAACACTGTTATCATATTCCTGTATCACTGTTATCATATTCCTGTAACACTGTTATCATATTCCTGTAACACTGTTATCATATTCCTGTAACACTGTTATCATATTCCTGTAACACTGTTATCATATTCCTGTAACACTGTTATCATATTCCTGTTATCATATTCCTGTAACACTGTTATCATATTCCTGTTATCATATTCCTGTTATCATATTCCTGTAACACTGTTATCATATTCCTGTTATCATATTCCTGTTATAATATTCCTGTAACACTGTTATCATATTCCTGTAACACGGTTATTAATGATACCACGCTGCCACACTTTAAGCCATTTGAGCTCGATGGCTTTGACAAGACAACGTAACCACTGCAGGACTCTCTCCTGTCCTGTAGAATAGTGAGTGTTCTTAATATACTCTCTCTCCTCCTCTCTTCTCCTCTCTTCTCCTCTCCTCTTCTCCTCTCTTTCTCCTCCTCTCTTCTCCTCTCCTCTTCTCTCTCCTCTCTCTCCCCCTCTCCTCCTCTCCTCCTCTCTCCTCATCTCCTCCTCTCCTCCTCTCTCCTCATCTCCTCCTCTCTCCTCTCTCTCCTCTCCTCTCTCCTTCTCTCTCCTCCTTTCTCCGCTCTCTCCCCTCTCCTCTCTCCTCATCTCCTCCTCTCTCCTCTCTCCTCCTCTCTCCTCTTCTCTTGTCTCCTCTCTCCTCCTCTTCTCCTCTTCTCCTCTCTCTCTCCTCTCCTCCTCTCTCCTCTCTCCTCTCTCCTCTCTCCTCTCTCCTCTCTCCTCTCTCCTCTCTCCTCTCTCCTATCTCTCTCCTATCTCTCTCCTATCTCTCTCCTATCTCTCTCCTATCTCTCTCCTCTCTCTCCTCTCTCTCCTCTCTCCTCTCTCCTCTCTCCTCTCTCCTCTCTCCTCTCTCCTCTCTCCTCTCTCCTCCTCTCCACCTCTCTTCTTCTCCTCTCCAGATAGTGAATGACACTCTGTCTCAGGCATGTGTTAGAATCTCCAATCAGGAGAGGATGAAGATGAAGTCACTGTTTGGTGAGTCAACTACATTACCCACACTGCTCTGGGTGGAAGGAATACATTTGTATGTTCACTGAAAATTCAATTTTCTTCCTGTTTAAACCCCGTGTGGCTCAGTTGGTAGAGCAAGGCACTTGCAACACCAGGGCTGTGGGTTTGATTCCCACGTGGGACCGTTATGAAAATGAGACTTGTGTCTAACAGAGAAACATGGCGTAGAGCACAACATGGCGACGGTGGACGAGGCGGTGAAGACGGAGGTTGTCACAACAGCCAAGGAATCCTGGGATATCTATTTCTCATGCCTATTTCCTGCCTCTGTGAGTCACATGACTTCCTACTGTACCACATTACTTCTTGTTGCATCAGATGACTTCCTGTTGCTTGACCTGTGTGTGTCAGACCTCTCATCTATGTGTGTAATGTCAGTGTAGTTTAATCCACCACGATTATGTTACCTGTGTGTGTGTGTGTGTGTGTGTGTGTGTGTGTGTGTGTGTGTGTGTGTGTGTGTGTGTGTGTGTGTGTGTGTGTGTGTGTGTGTGTGTGTGTGTGTGTGTGTGTGTGTGTGTGTGTGTGTGTGTGTGTGTGTGTGTGTGTGTGTGTGTGTGTGTGTGTGTGCGTGTGTAGGGTAGCGCAGGTACAGGTGTACAGGTGTTGTCTGTGTCACACACCGGGATAAAGCTCCTGAAGACAGTGAAGAGCAGCACTACAGAGTCCGACTACTTCAGAGTCCTAAGACATTACACGTACGTACCACTAACATTACACGTACGTACCACTAACATTACACGTACGTACCACTAACATTACACGTACGTACCACTAACATTACACGTACGTACCTCTAACCCTACTACTACCTTACACTAGTGTCTCTCTGTCTCCATAGTTACGTTGTCTCTCTGTCTCCGTAGTTACGTTGTCTCTCTGTCTCCGTAGTTACGTTGTCTCTCTGTCTCCATAGTTACGTTGTCTCTCTGTCTCCATAGTTACGTTGTCTCTCTGTCTCCGTAGCTACGTTGTCTCTCTGTCTCCGTAGTTACGTTGTCTCTCTGTCTCCGTAGTTACGTTGTCTCTCTGTCTCCGTAGCTACGCGGACATCCTTTTTTTGACCGTACCGTCAGAGAACATGCTGGAGTTTAATCTGACCAATGAGAAGCTGATTCTGTTCTCAGCCAAGGCTCCACAGGTCAAACACATGGTGGACGTCTTTATCACTGAGATCAAGAAGGTGAGACACACAATACTAATTAATACTAACACACAATACTAATTAATACTAACACACAATACTAATTAATAATAAACACACAAGACTAATTAATACCAACACACAATACTAATTAATACTAACACACAATACTAATTAATAATAAACACACAATACTAATTAATACCAACACACAATACTAATTACTACTAACACACAATACTAATTAATAATAAACACACAATACTAATTAATACCAACACACAATACTTTATTACTGAGATCAAGAAGGTGAGACACACAATACTAATTAATACTAATACACAACAACTAATTAATACCAACACACAATACTAATTAATACTAACACACAATACTAAGTAATACTAACACACAATACTAATTAATACCAACACACAATACTAATTAATACTAATACACAATACTAATTAATACTAATACACAATACGAATTAATACTAATACACAATACTAATTAATACTAATACACAACCACTAATTAATACTAACACACAATACTAATTAATACCAACACACAATACTAATTAATACTAGCACACAATACTAATTACTACTAGCACACAATACTAATTAATACTAATACACAATACTAATTAATACTAACACACAATACTAATTAATACCAACACACAATACTAATTAATACTAGCACACAATACTAATTAATACCAACACACAATACTAATTACTACTAATACACAATACTAATTAATACCAACACACAATACCAATTAATACTAATACACAATACTAATTAATACTAACACACAATACTAATTAATACTAATACACAACTACTAATTAATACTAATACACAATACTAATTAATACTAACACACAATACTAATTAATACCAATACACAATACTAATTAATACTAGCACACAATACTAATTAATACTAATACACAACTGCTAATTAATACTAACACACAATACTAATTAATACTAACACACAATACTAATTAATACTAATACACAACTACTTTATCACTGAGATCAAGAAGGTGAGACACACAATACTAATTAATACTAATACACAACTACTTTATCACTGAGATCAAGAAGGTGAGACACACAATACTAATTAATACTAATACACAACTACTTTATCACTGAGATCAAGAAGGTGAGACACACAATACTAATTAATACTAATACACAACTACTTCATCACTGAGATCAAGAAGGTGAGACAACAATACTAATTAATACTAATACACAACTACTAATTAATACCAACACACAATACTAATTAATACTAACCCACAATACTAATTAATACCAACACACAACTACGTTATTACTGAGATTAAGAAGGTACACACACACTACTAATTAATACTAACCCACAATACTAATTAATACCAACACACAATACTAATTAATACTAATACACAATACTAATTAATACCGACACACAATACTAATTAATACCAACACACAATACTAATTAGTACTAATACACAATACTAATTAATACTAACACACAATACTAATTAATACCAACACACAATACTAATTAATACCAACACACAATACTAATTAATACTAATACACAATACTAATTAATACTGACACACAACTACGTTATCACTGAGATCAAGAAGGTGAGACACACAATACAAATTAATACTAATACACAACTACTAATTAATACCAACACACAATACTAATTAATACTAACCCACAATACTAATTAATACTAACACACTATACTAATTAATACTAACACACAATACTAATTAATACTAATACACAACTACTTTATTACTGAGATCACGACGGTAAACATATAATACTAACACACAATACTAATTAATACCAACACACAATACTAATTAATACCAACACACAATACTAATTAATACCAACACACAATACTAATTAATACCAACACACAATACTAATTAATAATAAACACACAAGACTAATTAATACCAACACACAATACTAATTAATACTAACACACAATACTAATTAATAATAAACACACAATACTAATTAATACCAACACACAATACTAATTAATACTAACACACAATACTAATTAATAATAAACACACAATACTAATTAATACCAACACACAATACTTTATTACTGAGATCAAGAAGGTGAGACACACAATACTAATTAATACTAATACACAACAACTAATTAATACCAACACACAATACTAATTAATACTAACACACAATACTAAGTAATACTAACACACAATACTAATTAATACCAACACACAATAATAATTAATACTAACACACAATACTTCATCACTGAGATCAAGAAGGTGAGACACACAATACTAATTAATACTAATACACAATACTAATTAATACTAATACACAATACTAATTAATACTAATACACAACCACTAATTAATACTAACACACAATACTAATTAATACCAACACACAATACTAATTAATACTAGCACACAATACTAATTACTACTAGCACACAATACTAATTAATACTAGCACACAATACTAATTAATACTAACACACAATACTAATTAATACTAACACACAATACTAATTAATACTAATACACAACTACTTTATCACTGAGATCAAGAAGGTGAGACACACAATACTAATTAATACTAATACACAACTACTTTATCACTGAGATCAAGAAGGTGAGACACACAATACTAATTAATACTAATACACAACTACTTTATCACTGAGATCAAGAAGGTGAGACACACAATACTAATTAATACTAATACACAACTACTTCATCACTGAGATCAAGAAGGTGAGACAACAATACTAATTAATACTAATACACAACTACTAATTAATACCAACACACAATACTAATTAATACTAACCCACAATACTAATTAATACCAACACACAACTACGTTATTACTGAGATTAAGAAGGTACACACACACTACTAATTAATACTAACCCACAATACTAATTAATACCAACACACAATACTAATTAATACCAACACACAATACTAATTAGTACTAATACACAATACTAATTAATACTAACACACAATACTAATTAATACCAACACACAATACTAATTAATACCAACACACAATACTAATTAATACTAATACACAATACTAATTAATACTGACACACAACTACGTTATCACTGAGATCAAGAAGGTGAGACACACAATACAAATTAATACTAATACACAACTACTAATTAATACCAACACACAATACTAATTAATACTAACCCACAATACTAATTAATACTAACACACTATACTAATTAATACTAACACACAATACTAATTAATACTAATACACAACTACTTTATTACTGAGATCACGACGGTAAACATATAATACTAACACACAATACTAATTAATACCAACACACAATACTAATTAATACCAACACACAATACTAATTAATACCAACACACAATACTAATTAATACCAACACACAATACTAATTAATACTAACACGCAATACTAATTAATACTAACACGCAATACTAATTAATACTAACACACAATACTAATTAATACTAATACACAATACTAATTAATACTAATACTCAATGCTAATTAATACTAATACACAACTACTAATTAATACTAACACACAATACTAATTAATACCAACACACAATACTAATTAATACTAACACACACTACTAATTAATACTAACACACAATACTAATTAATACCAATACACAATACTAATTAGTACTAATACACAATACTAATTACTACAAACACACAATACTAATTAATACCAACACACAATACTAATTAATACTAACACACAATACTAATTAATACCAACACACAATACTAATTAATACTAATACACAATACTAATTAATACTAACACACAATACCAATTAATACTAATACACAATACTAATTACTGCTAAAATACAATACTAATTAATACTAATACACAACTACTAATTAATACTAATACACAATACTAATTAATACTAATACACAATACTAATTAATACTAATACACAATACTAATTAATACTAACACACAATACTAATTAACACTAATACACAACTACTAATTAATACTAACACACAATACTAATTAATACTAACACACAACTACTTTATCACTGAGATCAAGAAGGTGAGACACACAATACTAATTAATACTAATACACAACTACTTTATCACTGAGATCAAGAAGGTGAGACACACAATACTAATTAATACTAATACACAACTACTTTATCACTGAGATCAAGAAGGTGAGACACACAATACTAATTAATACTAATACACAACTACTTTATCACTGAGATCAAGAAGGTGAGACACACAATACTAATTAATACTAATACACAACTACTTTATCACTGAGATCAAGAAGGTGAGACACACAATACTAATTAATACTAATACACAACTACTTTATCACTGAGATCAAGAAGGTGAGACACACAATACTAATTAATACTAATACACAACTACTTCATCACTGAGATCAAGAAGGTGAGACACACAATACTAATTAATACTAATACACAACTACTAATTAATACCAACACACAATACTAATTAATACCAACACACAACTACGTTATTACTGAGATTAAGAAGGTACACACACACTACTAATTAATACTAACCCACAATACAAATTAATACCAACACACAATACTAATTAATACTAATACACAATACTAATTAATACCGACACACAATACTAATTAATACCAACACACAATACTAATTAATACTAATACACAATACTAATTAATACTAACACACAATACTAATTAATACCAACACACAATACTAATTAATACCAACACACAATACTAATTAATACTAATACACAATACAAATTAATACTAACACACAACTACGTTATCAATGAGATCAAGAAGGTGAGACACACAATACTAATTAATACTAATACACAACTACTAATTAATACCAACACACAATACTAATTAATACTAACCCACAATACTAATTAATACTAACACACTATACTAATTAATACTAACACAATACTAATTAATACTAATACACAACTACTTTATTACTGAGATCACGACGGTAAACATATAATACTAACACACAATACTAATTAATACCAACACACAATACTAATTAATACCAACACACAATACTAATTAATACCAACACACAATACTAATTAATACCAACACACACTACTAATTAATACTAACACGCAATACTAATTAATACTAACACGCAATACTAATTAATACTAACACACAATACTAATTAATACCAACACACAGTACTAATTAATACTAACACACAATACTAATTAATACCAACACACAATACTAATTAATACCAACACACAATACTAATTAATACCAACACACAATACTAATTAATACTAACACACAATACTAATTAGTACCAGCACACAATACTAATTAATACTAACACACAATACTAATTAATACCAACACACAATACTAATTAATACCAACACACAATACTAATTAATACCAACACACAATACTAATTAATACTAACACACAATACTAATTAATACCAACACACAATACTAATTAATACCAACACACAATACTAATTAATACTAACACACAATACTAATTAATACCAACGCACAATACTAATTAATACTACTTTATTACTTTATTATATTTATATTTACTTTATTACTGAGGAAGGGAAATGCAAAAAACATTGCATTTGGTAATTTATGCAAAACTGTTTATTTTGTTATTAGCCGAGTTAAGGATGAACACTTGTTACCGAGCAACCAGAGCAAGGAGGAACAACCACAACATAATGGGATGTACCATTTAAGATCTCTGATAACCAGAGCAAGGAGGAACAACCACAACATAATGGAATGTACCATTTAAGATCTCTGATAAGTTGATTTGTTGTTTTGTTACCGGAAATACAAATTACTCACTCTCTCTCCCCTCCGCCTCTTCCCTCCCTGCTCCCCCTCTCCCCTCCTCTCCTCTCTCTCCCCTCCTCCCCCTCTCCCCTCCTCCTCTTCCCTCCCTCCTCCCCCCTCCTCCTCTCCTCCCTCTCTCTCCTCCTCCTCCTCTCTCTCACCTCCTCCCCCTCTCCCCTCCGCCTCTTCCCTCCCTGCTCCCCCTCTCCCCTCCTCTCCTCTCTCTCCCCTCCTCCCCCTCTCCCCTCCTCCTCTTCCCTCCCTCCTCCCCCCTCCTCCTCTCCTCCCTCTCTCTCCTCCTCCTCCTCTCTCTCCCCTCCTCCCCCTCCCCCCACCTGCTCTCCCCTCCTCCCCCTCCCCCCACCTGCTCTCCCCTCCTCCTCTCCCCTTCCTCCTCTCCCCTTCCTCCTCTCCCCTCCTCCTCTCCCCTCTTCCCCCTCTCCCCTCCTCCTCTCCCTCCTCCCCCTCTCCCTCCCTCTCCCCCCTCTTCCCCCTCTCCCCTCCTCCCCCTCTTCCCCCTCTCCCCTCCTCCCCCCTCTTCCCCCTCTCCCCCCTCTCTTCTCCTCTCTCCCTCTTCCCCCTCTCCCTTCCTCTCCCCCCTCCTCCTCCCCCCCCCTCCCCCTCTCCCCTCCTCCTCTCCCCTCCCCCTCTCCCCTCCTCCTTTTCCAGGACTCTGAGTATGTGGTAGCAGAGCGTAACTTTGTGACAGACGAGCGTCCTCTGCTCACTTTCCATAAAGGTGACATCATCAGGCTGCAGGTCACGGAAGGACTGGAAAAGGGTGAGCCCCGCCCCCCATGCACACTGATGACATCACAGCCCAACACACATACGTCCTCTAACTATAACTGTGTGTGTGTGCGTGTGCGTGTGCGTGTGTGTGTGTGTGTGTGTTACAGGGTACAGCTACGGCTCTGTTGTGAGGAAGAAGGTGGTGTTTCTTGAGGAGATGAAGAGAGACACGCCAGACTTTGGTGAGACAACATCTCTCTCCTCTTCCTCCACCTCATCTCTCTCCTCTTCCTCCACCTCATCTCTCTCTCCTCTTCCTCCACCTCATCTCTCTCTCCTCTTCCTCCACCTCATCTCTCTCTCCTCTTCCTCCACCTCATCTCTCTCTCCTCTTCCTCCACCTCATCTCTCTCTCCTCTTCCTCCACCTCATCTCTCTCTCCTCTTCCTCCACCTCATCTCTCTCCTCTTCTTCCACCTCATCTCTCTCTCCTCTTCCTCCACCTCATCTCTCTCTCCTCTTCCTCCACCTCATCTCTCTCTCCTCTTGCTCCACCTCATCTCTCTATCCTCTTCCTCCACCTCATCTCTCTCTCCTCTTCCTCCACCTCATCTCTCTCCACCTCATCTCTCTATCCTCTTCCTCCACCTCATCTCTCTCTCCTCTTCCTCCACCTCATCTCTCTCTCCTCTTCCTCCACCTCATCTCTCTCCTCTTCCTCCACCTCATCTCTCTCTCCTCTTCCTCCACCTCATCTCTCTCTCCTCTTCCTCCACCTCATCTCTCTCCTCTTCCTCCACCTCATCTCTCTCTCCTCTTCCTCCACCTCATCTCTCTCTCCTCTTCCTCCACCTCATCTCTCTCTCCTCTTCTTCCACCTCATCTCTCTCTCCTCTTCTTCCACCTCATCTCTCTCTCCTCTTCCTCCACCTCATC
Source organism: Salvelinus fontinalis (assembly GCF_029448725.1). Classification (NCBI taxonomy): domain Eukaryota; kingdom Metazoa; phylum Chordata; class Actinopteri; order Salmoniformes; family Salmonidae; genus Salvelinus; species Salvelinus fontinalis. Next base: position 125,749 of record NW_026600407.1, on the reverse strand, counting down.
TCTCTCTCCTCTTCTTCCACCTCATCTCTCTCCTCTTCCTCCACCTCATCTCTCTCTCCTCTTCCTCCACCTCATCTCTCTCTCCTCTTCTTCCACCTCATCTCTCTCTCCTCTTCTTCCACCTCATCTCTCTCTCCTCTTCCTCCACCTCATCTCTCTCTCCTCTTCTTCCACCTCATCTCTCTCCTCTTCCTCCACCTCATCTCTCTCTCCTCTTCCTCCACCTCATCTCTCTCTCCTCTTCTTCCACCTCATCTCTCTCTCCTCTTCTTCCACCTCATCTCTCTCTCCTCTTCCTCCACCTCATCTCTCTCTCCTCTTCCTCCACCTCATCTCTCTCTCCTCTTCCTCCACCTCATCTCTCTCTCCTCTTCCTCCACCTCATCTCTCTCTCCTCTTCTTCCACCTCATCTCTCTCTCCTCTTCTTCCACCTCATCTCTCTCTCCTCTTCCTCCACCTCATCTCTCTCCTCTTCTTCCACCTCATCTCTCTCTCCTCTTCCTCCACCTCATCTCTCTCTCCTCTTCCTCCACCTCATCTCTCTCCTCTTCCTCCACCTCATCTCTCTCTCCTCTTCTTCCACCTCATCTCTCTCTCCTCTTCCTCAACCTCATCTCTCTCTCCTCTTCCTCCACCTCATCTCTCTCTCCTCTTCCTCCACCTCATCTCTCTCTCCTCTTCCTCCACCTCATCTCTCTCTCCTCTTCCTCCACCTCATCTCTCTCTCCTCTTCTTCCACCTCATCTCTCTCTCCTCTTCTTCCACCTCATCTCTCTCTCCTCTTCCTCCACCTCATCTCTCTCCTCTTCCTCCACCTCATCTATCCATCCGTCTCTCCTGTGTGTCTTCCCCTGTCTGTTGTTCTACCAGGCTGGAAGTTCGGAGGGGTGTTTGGTCGTGCAGGGGCGTTCCCGACAGATTGTGTCCGTCCCGTCGCCGCTCCTGACTTCCTGTCCCTACCGGCCAACCGCAGGGCGGAGCTTAAAGGAGGAGCAGGGCGGGTTGCCGTGACATCAGCTATGGCTGTGGCCGTGGCGTCCAGCGCGGCCGCTCACGAGATAGATCCCACCCTGGAGGTACACACTGACACACACACACACACACACTGTGGTACTGTGCACACACACTTTACTATTGTACACACACACACTGTAGTACTATACCACTATACTACTATACTACTGTACTAATATACCACTGTACTACTATATTACTATACTGCTATACTACTATACTACTATACTACTCTACTACTGTACTACTATACCACTATACCACTATACTACTCTACTACTGTACTAATATACCACTATACCACTATACTACTCTACTACTGTACTAATATACCACTATACTGCTATACTACTCTACTACTGTACTAATATACCACTATACTGCTATACTACTCTACTACTGTACTAATATACCACTATACTGCTATACTACTCTACTACTGTACTAATATACCACTATACTGCTATACTACTCTACTACTGTACTAATATACCACTATACTGCTATACTACTCTACTACTGTACTAATATACCACTGTACTACTATATTACTATACTGCTATACCACTATACTACTCTACTACTGTACTAATATACCACTACACTACTATATTACTATATTACTGTACTACTATACCACTATACTACTATACTGCTATACTACTCTGCTACTATACTACTATACGAATATACGAATATACTACTATAACTCTATACTACTATACTACTATACTATTGTACCACCGTACCACTATACGAATATACGAATACACGAATATACTACTATACTACTATACTACTGTGATACTATACTACTGTACCACTATAATACTATACTACTATACTACTATACTACTGTGCTACTATACTACTGTGCTACTATACTACTGTACCACTATAATACTATACTACTATACTACTATACTACTATACTACTACACTACTATACCACTATACTACTGTACCTCTGTACTACTACTACACCACTATACCACTGTACCTCTGTACTACTGCTATGCTACTATACTACTGTACCTCTGTACTACTGCTATACTACTATACCACTGTACTATTATACTACTATACCACTGTACTACTATACTACTATACTACTGAACTACTATACCACCATACTACTGTGCCTCTGTGCCACTATACTACTATACTACTATACTACTATACTACTGCACTACTATACCACTATACTACTGTGCTGCTATACCATTATACTGCTATAATTCTATACTACTATACTACTATACCACTGAACCACTATACTACTGTGCCTCTGTGCCACTATACTACTATACTACTGTACCTCTGTGCTACTGTAGTACTATACTACTATACCACTGCGCTACTATACTACCATGACACTGCGCTACTATACTACTATACCACTATACTACTATACTGCTATACTACTATAATACTGTGCCACAATACTACTATACCACTATACCATTATACTACTATACTACTATACCACTATACTACTATACCACTATACTACTATAATACTGTGCCACAATACTACTATACCACTATACCATTATACTACTATACTAATGTGCCGCTATACTGCTATGCTACTATGCTATTATACTACTATACTACTGTGCTACTATACTACTACACCACTATACTACTGTACTACTGTACTACTATACTGCTATACTGCTATACTACCATACTACTGTACCACTATACTGCTATACTGCTATACTGCTATACTACTATACTACTGTGCTGCTATACTGCTATACTGCTATACTGCTATACTACTATACTGCTATACTACTATACTACTGTGCTGCTATACTGCTATACTGCTATACTACTATACTACTGTGCTGCTATACTGCTATACTACTATACTGCTATACTACTATACTGCTATACTACTGTACTACTATACTACTATACTACTATACTGCTGTGCTACTATACTGCTATACTGCTATACTACTATACTGCTGTGCTGCTATACTGCTATACTGCTATACTGCTATACTACTATACTACTGTGCTGCTATACTACTATACTACTATACTACTATACTACTGTACCACTATACTACTATACTACTATACTACTATACTACTGTGCTACTATACTGCTATACTGCTATACTACTATACTGCTATACTACTGTACTACTATACTACTGTGCTACTATACTGCTATACTGCTATACTGCTATACTGCTATACTACTGTACTACTATACTACTATACTACTATGCTACTGTACTACTATACTACTATACTACTATGCCACTATACTACTATACTACTATACTGCTATACCACTATACTACTATACTACTGTATACATGTTGCTGTGGTTTAGGAGGGGGGTGATGAGGTCCTAGACATCGATGAGAACGTTCTGCAGGACACGCAGTACGATATGGTGGAGTTCGCAAAGAAATACTACAGACAACCAGCTGCAAAGGGGTAAACACACACACACACACACACACACACACACACATATCACACACACACACACACATCACATACACGCACATCACACACACACACATCACACACATCAAACGCACACATACAACACACACACCACTCACACACACATCAAACACACACACCACACACACACACCACTCACACACACATCACACACACACCACTCACACGTCCATCAAACACACACATCACACACACACACACACATCACACACACACATACACACCACACACACCACACACACACACACACAATCACACACACATCACACACACACACCACTCACACACCCATCAAACACACATACAACACACACACATCACACATACACACATATACACACATCACACATACACACATATACACACATCACACACACACCACTCACACACCCATCAAACACACATACAACACACACACACCACACACACGCACAAAAACATGAAACACACATACAACACACACACTTCTCACACACCTTCCCTGTGTCCCTCAGTAGTGTGTTTATCTGTGGTTCCTCCCCACAGTGCCTCTGTGAAGTCCAAGAAGCCCAAAGACACCAGAGATCCCTTTGAAATGGTCAGGTTCTCCAAGGTAACGCATTATAACACTTTATAACACATTATAACACATTATAACACTTTATAACACTTTATAACACTTTATAACACATTAAAACACATTAAAACACATTATAACACTTTCTAACACTTTCTAACACTTTATAACACATTATAACACATTATAACACATTATAACGCATCAAGTTCTCCAAGGTAACACAGTATATCAACTTATATCACATAACACTATAACACATCAAGTTCTCCATGGTAACACATTATAACACATCAAGTTCTCCATGGTAACACATTATAACACATTATAACACATTATAACAAATCAAGTTCTCCAAGGTAACACATTATAACACATTATAACACATTATAAGACATCAAGTTCTCCATGGTAACACATAACACATTATAACACAGTATATCAACTTATAACACATTATAACACATCATAACACATCAAGGTCTCCATGGTAACACATAATAACACATAATAACACATTATAACACATTATAACACATTATAACACATCATAACACATCGAGTTCTCCAAAGTAACACATTATAACACATTATAACACATTAAGTTCTCCATGGTAACACATTATAACACATTATAACACATTATAACAAATCAAGTTCTCCATGGTAACACATTATAACACATTGCAACACATCAAGTTCTCCATGGTAACACATTATAACACATTATAAAACATTATAACACATCACGTTCTCCATGGTAACACATTATAACACATTATAACACATTAAGTTCTCCATGGTAACACATTATAACACATTATAACACATTATAACACATCACGTTCTCCATGGTAACACATTATAACACATTATAACACATTATAACGCATTAAGTTCTCCATGGTAACACATTATAACACATTATAACACATTATAACACATTGCAACACATCGAGATCTCCATGGTAACACATTATAACACATCAAGGTCTCCATGGTAACACATAACACATTATAACACATTATAACACATTATAACACATCATTATAACATCAAGTTCTCCTCTGATAGTGTTCCATTATATCTCTCTCCTCCAGTCTCCACTGTCTGAATCTCTGATAGATTCCCATAATATCTCTCTCCTCCAGTCTCCACTGTCTGAATCTCTGATAGTGTTCCATAATATCTCTCTCCTCCAGTCTCCACTGTCTGAATCTCTGATAGTGTTCCATTATATCTCTCTCCCCCCCAGTCTCCACTGTCTGAATCTCTGATAGTGTTCCATTATATCTCTCTCCCCCCCCCCCAGTCTCCACTGTCTGAATCTCTGATAGTGTTCCATTATATCTCTCTCCTCCAGTCTCCACTGTCTGAATCTCTGATAGTGTTCCATTATATCTCTCTCCCCCCCCAGTCTCCACTGTCTGAATCTCTGATAGTGTTCCATTATATCTCTCTCCTCCAGTCTCCACTGTCTGAATCTCTGATAGTGGTCCATTATATCTATCTCCCCCCCCAGTCTCCACTGTCTGAATCTCTGATAGAGTTCCATTATATCTCTCTCCCCCCCCAGTCTCCACTGTCTGAATCTCTGATAGTGTTCCATTATATCTCTCTCCCCCCCCAGTCTCCACTGTCTGAATCTCTGATAGTGTTCCATTATATCTCTCTCCTCCAGTCTCCACTGTCTGAATCTCTGATAGTGTTCCATTATATCTCTCTCCTCCAGTCTCCACTGTCTGAATCTCTGATAGTGTTCCATTATATCTCTCTCCTCCAGTCTCCACTGTCTGAATCTCTGATAGAGTTCCATTATATCTCTCTCTCCCCCAGTCTCCACTGTCTGAATCTCTGATAGAGTTCCATTATATCTCTCTCTCCCCCAGTCTCCACTGTCTGAATCTCTGATAGTGTTCCATTATATCTCTCTCCTCCCCCCAGTCTCCACTGTCTGAATCTCTGATAGAGTTCCATTATATCTCTCTCTCCCCCAGTCTCCACTGTCTGAATCTCTGATAGTGTTCCATTATATCTCTCTCTCCTCCAGTCTCCACTGTCTGAATCTCTGATAGAGTTCACTGACCCTGCTATGAACAGAGTGGCTACAGACATCTTCCTATGTAAGTTATACGTCACACTATGTCATGCTATGCCGATGCTTTTTTATGCTATGTCATGCTATGTCATTTTATGACTTTATCATGTCATTTTATGTCATGGTCCGTTATGTTAAGTCTTGGTACAGCATGTTCTACTATGTCCTGCTATGTCATGGTACGTCCTGCTATGTCCTACTATGTCCTGATATGTCATGCTATGTCATTTTATGCCTTTGTCATTTCATGTCATGGGCCGTCATGGTATATCATGTCCTACTATGTCCTGCTATGTCATGGTATGTCCTACTATGTCATTATATGTCATGGTATTTCCTACTATGTCCTGCTATATCATGGTATGTCCTGTTATGTCATCGTGTGTCCTATGTCCTGCTATGTCATGGTATGTCCTACTATGTCATTCTATGTCATGGTATGTCCTACTATGTCCTGATATGTCATGGTGTGTCCTACTATGTCCTGATATGTCATGGTAGGTCCTACTATGTCCTGCTATGTCATGGTATGTCCAACTATGTCCTGCTATGTCATGCTATGCCATTTTATGCCTTTGTCATTTCATGGGCCGTTATGTTAAGTCATGGTATATCATGTCCCACTATGTCCTGCTATGTCATGGTATGTCCTATTATGACATGCTGTGTCATGGTATGTCCTACTATGTCCTGCTATGTCATGGTATTTCCTACTATGTCCTGCTATGTCATGCTAAGTCCTACTATGTCCTGCTATGTCATTGTATGTCCTACTATGTCCTGCTATGTCATGGTATGTCCTACTATGTCCTGGTATGTCATGTTCACAGCGGTGATGCGTTTCATGGGAGACCACCCCCTGAAGGGACTGACAGAACAAGAAGTAGTCAACGCCTTCCTGAAGGTAACACCCTCACCGTGGTAACACCCTCACCGTGGTAACACCCTCACCATTAACCTTCCTGAAGGTATCACCCTCACCGTTACCCTTCCTGAAGGTATCACCCTCACCGTTAACCTTCCTGAAGATAACACCCTCACCGTTACCCTTCCTGAAGGTAACACCCTCACCGTGGTAACACCCTCACCGTTAACCTTCCTGAAGGTAACACCCTCACCGTGGTAACACCCTCACCGTGGTAACACCCTCACCGTTAACCTTCCTGAAGGTAACACCCTCACCGTTAACCTTCCTGAAGGTAACACCCTCACCGTGGTAACACCCTCACCGTGGTAACACCCTCACCGTTAACCTTCCTGAAGGTAACACCCTCACCGTTAACCTTCCTGAAGGTAACACCCTCACCGTTAACCTTCCTGAAGGTAACACCCTCACCGTTAACCTTCCTGAAGGTATCACCCTCACCGTTAACCTTCCTGAAGGTATCACCCTCACCGTTAACCTTCCTGAAGGTATCACCCTCACCGTTACCCTTCCTGAAGGTATCACCCTCACCGTTAACCTTCCTGAAGGTAACACCCTCACCGTTAACCTTCCTGAAGGTATCACCCTCACCGTTAACCTTCCTGAAGGTATCACCCTCACCGTGGTAACACCCTCACCGTTAACCTTCCTGAAGGTAACACCCTCACCGTTAACCTTCCTGAAGGTAACACCCTCACCGTTAACCTTCCTGAAGGTAACACCCTCACCGTTAACCTTCCTGAAGGTATCACCCTCACCGTTAACCTTCCTGAAGGTATCACCCTCACCGTTAACCTTCCTGAAGGTATCACCCTCACCGTGGTAACACCCTCACCGTTAACCTTCCTGAAGGTAACACCCTCACCGTTAACCTTCCTGAAGGTAACACCCTCACCGTTAACCTTCCTGAAGGTGACACCCTCACCGTTAACCTTCCTGAAGGTGACACCCTCACCGTTAACCTTCCTGAAGGTATCACCCTCACCGTTAACCTTCCTGAAGGTAACACCCTCACCATTAACCTTCCTGAAGGTATCACCCTCACCGTTACCCTTCCTGAAGGTGACACCCTCACCGTTACCCTTCCTGAAGGTGACACCCTCACCGTTACCCTTCCTGAAGGTATCACCCTCACCGTTAACCTTCCTGAAGGTATCACCCTCACCGTTAACCTTCCTGAAGGTAATACCCTCACCGTTAACCTTCCTGAAGGTATCACCCTCACCGTTACCCTTCCTGAAGGTGACACCCTCACCGTTACCCTTCCTGAAGGTATCACCCTCACCGTTAACCTTCCTGAAGGTATCACCCTCACCGTTAACCTTCCTGAAGGTAATACCCTCACCGTGGTATCACCCTCACCGTTAACCTTCCTGAAGGTAACACCCTCACCGTTAACCTTCCTGAAGGTATCACCCTCACCGTTAACCTTCCTGAAGGTAATACCCTCACCGTTAACCTTCCTGAAGGTATCACCCTTACCGTTAACCTTCCTGAAGGTATCACCCTCACCGTTAACCTTCCTGAAGGTATCACCCTCACCGTTACCCTTCCTGAAGGTATCACCCTCACCGTTACCCTTCCTGAAGGTATCACCCTCACCGTTAACCTTCCTGAAAGTAACACCCTCACCGTTACCCTTCCTGAAGGTGACACCCTCACCGTTACCCTTCCTGAAGGTGACACCCTCACCGTTAACCTTCCTGAAGGTGACACCCTCACCATTAACCTTCCTGAAGGTAAAACCCTCACCGTGGTAACACCCTCACCGTGGTAACACCCTCACCGTTAACCTTCCTGAAGGTAACACCCTCACCGTTAACCTTCCTGAAGGTGACACCCTCACCGTTAACCTTCCTGAAGGTGACACCCTCACCGTTAACCTTCCTGAAGGTATCACCCTCACCGTTAACAGTTGCTGGTTTTGTGTTTCCGGCGTCTGTGTGATGTGTGTGTTCTCCCTCTCTCTAGCTGATTGGACAGTTTGGTCTGATGAAGGATGAAGCCTACTGTCAAATCCTCAAACAGATTACAGGAAACACCAGCTCTAAACCGTAAGATCCTAACTCTAACCCCCTGACCTCTGACCCCTGACCTCTGACCCCTGACCCTACTGTCAACACCTCAAACAGATTACAGGAAACACCAGCTCTAAACCGTAAGATCCTAACTCTAACCCCCTGACCTCTAACCCCTGACCCTACTGTCAACTCCTCCAACAGATTACATGAAACACCAGCTCTAAACCGTAAGACCCTAACTCTAACCCCTGACCTCTGACCCTACTGTCAACACCTCAAACAGATTACAGGAAACACCAGCTCTAAACCATAAGATCCTAACTCTAACCCCCTGACCTCTGACCCCTGACCTCTGACCCTGACCCTACTGTCAAATCCTCAAACAGATTACGGGAAACACCAGCTCTAAACCGTAAGATCCTAACTCTAACCCCCTGACCTCTAACCCCTGACCCTACTGTCAACTCCTCAAACAGATTACAGGAAACACCAGCTCTAAACCGTAAGATCCTAACTCTAACCCCCTGACCTCTGACCCCTGACCCCTGACCCTACTGTCAACACCCCAAACAGATTACAGGAAACACCAGCTCTAAACCGTAAGACCCTAACTCTAACCCCCTGACCTCTAACCTCTGACCGCTGACCCCTGACCTCTAACCCCTGACCCTACTGTCAACTCCTCCAACAGATTACAGGAAACACCAGTTCTAAACCGTAAGATCCTAACTCTAACCCCCTGACCTCTGACCCCTGACCTCTGACACCTGACCCTACTGTCAACTCCTCAAACAGATTACATGAAACACCAGCTCTAAACCGTAAGATCCTAACTCTAATCCTGACCTCTAACTCTGACCTCTAACCTTTAACCTTTAACCTTTAGGGACAGTTGTCAGCGTGGCTGGAGGTTGCTTTACATCCTGACTGCATTCCATCGCTGCTCTGAGGTCCTGAAGCCCTTCCTGTTAAAGTTCCTACATGACGCGTGCCACAACCAGGGAGTACTGTTTCAGGGTAGGTGTCTTCCTGTTTCAGGGTAGGTGACTTCCTGTTTCAGGGTAGGTGTCTTCCTGTTTCAGGGTAGGTGTCATCCTGTTTCAGGGTAGGTGTCTTCCTGTTTCAGGGTAGGTGTCTTCCTGTTTCAGGGTAGGTGTCTTCCTGTTTCAGGGTAGGTGTCTTCCTGTTTCAGGTTAGTGTCTTCCTGTTAAAGTTCCTACAGGACGCCTGCCACAACCAGGGAGTACTGTTTCAGGGTAGGTGACTTCCTGTTTCAGGGTAGGTGTCTTCCTGTTTCAGGGTAGGTGACTTCCTGTTTCAGGTTAGGTGTCTTCCTGTTAAAGTTCCTACAGGACGCCTGCCACAGCAAGGAAGTACTGTTTCGGGGTAGGTGACTTCCTGTTTCAGGGTAGGTGTCTTCCTGTTTCAGGGTAGGTGTCTTCCTGTTTCAGGGTAGGTGTCTTCCTGTTTCAGGTTAGTGTCTTCCTGTTAAAGTTCCTACAGGACGCCTGCCACAACCAGGGAGTACTGTTTCAGGGTAGGTGACTTCCTGTTTCAGGGTAGGTGACTTCCTGTTTCAGGGTAGGTGTCTTCCTGTTTCAGGGTAGGTGTCTTCCTGTATCAGGGTAGGTACTTCCTGTTTCAGGTTAGGTGTCTTCCTGTTTCAGGGTAGGTTTCTTCCTGTTTCAGGGCAGGTGTCTTCCTGTTTCAGGGCATGTGTCTTCCTGTTTCAGATTAGTGTCTTCCTGTTAAAGTTCCTACAGGACGCCTGCCAAAACCAGGGAGTCCGATTCAGGTTAGGTGACTTCCTGTTTCAGTGTAGGTGTCTTCCTGTTTCAGGGTAGGTGTCTTCCTGTTACAGGTTAGGTGTCTTCCTGTTACAGGTTAGGTGTCTTCCTGTTTCAGGGTAGGTGTCTTCCTGTTTCAGGGTAGGTGTCTTCCTGTTTCAGGGTAGGTGTCTTCCTCTTTCAGGGTAGGTGTCTTCCTCTTTCAGGGTAGGTGTCTTCCTGTTTCAGGGTAGGTGTCTTCCTGTTTCAGGGTAGGCGTCTTCCTGTTTCAGGGTAGGTGTCTTCCTGTTTCAGGGTAGGTGACTTCCTGTTTCAGGGTAGGTGACTTCCTGTTTCAGGGTAGGTGACTTCCTGTTAAACTTCCTACAGGACGCCTGCCACAACCAGGGAGTACTGTTTCAGGGTAGGTGTCTTCCTGTTTCAGGGTAGGTGTCTTCCTGTTTCAGGGTAGGTGTCTTCCTGTTTCAGGGTAGGTGTCTTCCTGTTTCAGGGTAGGTGTCTTCCTGTTTCAGGTTAGGTGTCTTCCTGTTTCAGGGTAGGTGTCTTCCAGTTTCAGGGTAGGTGTCTTCCTGTTAAAGTTTCTACAGGACGCCTGCCACAACCAGGGAGTCCTGTTTCAGGGTAGGTGTCTTCCTGTTTCAGGGTAGGTGTCTTCCTGTTTCAGGGTAGGCGTCTTCCTGTTTCAGGGTAGGTGTCATCCTGTTTCAGGGTAGGTGTCTTCCTGTTTCAGGGTAGGTGTCTTCCTGTTTCAGGGTAGGTGTCTTCCTGTTTCAGGGTAGGTGTCTTCCTGTTTCAGGTTAGTGTCTTCCTGTTAAAGTTCCTACAGGACGCCTGCCACAACCAGGGAGTACTGTTTCAGGGTAGGTGACTTCCTGTTTCAGGGTAGGTGTCTTCCTGTTTCAGGGTAGGTGACTTCCTGTTTCAGGTTAGGTGTCTTCCTGTTAAAGTTCCTACAGGACGCCTGCCACAGCAAGGAAGTACTGTTTCGGGGTAGGTGACTTCCTGTTTCAGGGTAGGTGTCTTCCTGTTTCAGGGTAGGTGTCTTCCTGTTTCAGGGTAGGTGTCTTCCTGTTTCAGGTTAGCGTCTTCCTGTTAAAGTTCCTACAGGACGCCTGCCACAACCAGGGAGTACTGTTTCAGGGTAGGTGACTTCCTGTTTCAGGGTAGGTGTCTTCCTGTTTCAGGGTAGGTGTCTTCCTGTTTCAGGGTAGGTACTTCCTGTTTCAGGTTAGGTGTCTTCCTGTTTCAGGGTAGGTTTCTTCCTGTTTCAGGGCAGGTGTCTTCCTGTTTCAGGGCAGGTGTCTTCCTGTTTCAGATTAGTGTCTTCCTGTTAAAGTTCCTACAGGACGCCTGCCAAAACCAGGGAGTCCGATTCAGGGTAGGTGACTTCCTGTTTCAGTGTAGGTGTCTTCCTGTTTCAGGGTAGGTGTCTTCCTGTTACAGGTTAGGTGTCTTCCTGTTACAGGTTAGGTGTCTTCCTGTTTCAGGGTAGGTGTCTTCCTGTTTCAGGGTAGGTGTCTTCCTGTTTCAGGGTAGGTGTCTTCCTCTTTCAGGGTAGGTGTCTTCCTCTTTCAGGGTAGGTGTCTTCCTGTTTCAGGGTAGGTGTCTTCCTGTTACAGGGTAGGTGTCTTCCTGTTTCAGGTTAGGTGTCTTCCTGTTTCAGGGTAGTTGTCTTCCTGTTTCAGGTTAGGTGTGTTCCTGTTTCAGGGTAGTTGTCTTCCTGTTTCAGGGTAGGTGTCTTCCTGTTACAGGGTAGGTGTCTTCCTGTTTCAGGGTAGGTGTCTTCCTGTTTCAGGGTAGGTGTCTTCCTGTTTCAGGGTAGGTGTCTTCCTCTTTCAGGGTAGGTGTCTTCCTCTTTCAGGGTAGGTGTCTTCCTGTTTCAGGGTAGGTGTCTTCCTGTTTCAGGGTAGGCGTCTTCCTGTTTCAGGGTAGGTGTCTTCCTGTTTCAGGGTAGGTGACTTCCTGTTTCAGGGTAGGTGACTTCCTGTTTCAGGGTAGGTGACTTCCTGTTAAACTTCCTACAGGACGCCTGCCACAACCAGGGAGTACTGTTTCAGGGTAGGTGTCTTCCTGTTTCAGGGTAGGTGTCTTCCTGTTTCAGGGTAGGTGTCTTCCTGTTTCAGGGTAGGTGTCTTCCTGTTTCAGGGTAGGTGTCTTCCTGTTTCAGGTTAGGTGTCTTCCTGTTTCAGGGTAGGTGTCTTCCAGTTTCAGGGTAGGTGTCTTCCTGTTAAAGTTTCTACAGGACGCCTGCCACAACCAGGGAGTCCTGTTTCAGGGTAGGTGTCTTCCTGTTTCAGGGTAGGTGTCTTCCTGTTTCAGGGTAGGCGTCTTCCTGTTTCAGGGTAGGTGTCATCCTGTTTCAGGGTAGGTGTCTTCCTGTTTCAGGGTAGGTGTCTTCCTGTTTCAGGGTAGGTGTCTTCCTGTTTCAGGGTAGGTGTCTTCCTGTTTCAGGTTAGTGTCTTCCTGTTAAAGTTCCTACAGGACGCCTGCCACAACCAGGGAGTACTGTTTCAGGGTAGGTGACTTCCTGTTTCAGGGTAGGTGTCTTCCTGTTTCAGGGTAGGTGACTTCCTGTTTCAGGTTAGGTGTCTTCCTGTTAAAGTTCCTACAGGACGCCTGCCACAGCAAGGAAGTACTGTTTCGGGGTAGGTGACTTCCTGTTTCAGGGTAGGTGTCTTCCTGTTTCAGGGTAGGTGTCTTCCTGTTTCAGGGTAGGTGTCTTCCTGTTTCAGGTTAGTGTCTTCCTGTTAAAGTTCCTACAGGACGCCTGCCACAACCAGGGAGTACTGTTTCAGGGTAGGTGACTTCCTGTTTCAGGGTAGGTGTCTTCCTGTTTCAGGGTAGGTGTCTTCCTGTTTCAGGGTAGGTACTTCCTGTTTCAGGTTAGGTGTCTTCCTGTTTCAGGGTAGGTTTCTTCCTGTTTCAGGGCAGGTGTCTTCCTGTTTCAGGGCAGGTGTCTTCCTGTTTCAGATTAGTGTCTTCCTGTTAAAGTTCCTACAGGACGCCTGCCAAAACCAGGGAGTCCGATTCAGGGTAGGTGACTTCCTGTTTCAGTGTAGGTGTCTTCCTGTTTCAGGGTAGGTGTCTTCCTGTTACAGGTTAGGTGTCTTCCTGTTACAGGTTAGGTGTCTTCCTGTTTCAGGGTAGGTGTCTTCCCGTTTCAGGGTAGGTGTCTTCCTGTTTCAGGGTAGGTGTCTTCCTCTTTCAGGGTAGGTGTCTTCCTCTTTCAGGGTAGGTGTCTTCCTGTTACAGGGTAGGTGTCTTCCTGTTTCAGGGTAGGTGTCTTCCTGTTACAGGGTAGGTGTCTTCCTGTTTCAGGTTAGGTGTCTTCCTGTTTCAGGGTAGTTGTCTTCCTGTTTCAGGTTAGGTGTGTTCCTGTTTCAGGGTAGTTGTCTTCCTGTTTCAGGGTAGGTGTCTTCCTGTTACAGGGTAGGTGTCTTCCTGTTTCAGGGTAGGTGTCTTCCTGTTTCAGGGTAGGTGTCTTCCTGTTTCAGGGTAGGTGTCTTCCTGTTTCAGGGTAGGTGTCGTCCTGTTTCAGGGTAGGTGTCTTCCTGTTTCAGGGTAGGTGTCTTCCTGTTTCAGGGTAGGTGTCTTCCTGTTTCAGGGTAGGTGTCTTCCTGTTTCAGGGTAGGTGTCTTCCTGTTTCAGGGTAGGTGTCTTCCTGTTTCAGGGTAGTTGTCTTCCTGTTACAGGGTAGGTGTCTTCCTGTTTCAGGGTAGGTGTCTTCCTGTTTCCGGGTAGGTGTCCTTCTGGTTCAGGGTAGGTGTCGTCTTGTTTCAGGGTAGGTTTCTTCCTGTTACAGGGTAGGTCTCTTCCTGTTTCAGGGTAGGTGTCTTCCTGTTTCAGGGTAGGTGTCTTCCTGTTTCAGGGTAGGTGTCTTCCTCTTTCAGGGTAGGTGTCTTCCTGTTTCAGGGTAGGTGTCTTCCTGTTTCAGGGTAGGTGTCTTCCTGTTTCAGGGTAGGTGTCTTCCTGTTTCAGGGTAGATGTCTTCCTGTTTCAGGGAAGGTGTCTTCCTGTTTCAGGGTAGGTGTCTTCCTGTTTCAGGGTAGGTGCCTTCCTGTTTCAGGGTAGGTGTCTTCCTGTTACAGGGTAGGTGTCTTCCTGTTTCAGGGTAGGTGTCTTCCTGGTTCAGGGTAGGTGTCTTCCTGTTTCAGGGTAGGTGTCTTCCTGTTTCAAGGTAGGTGACTTCTTGTTTCAGGGTAGGTGACTTCCTGTTAAAGTTCCTACAGGACGCCTGCCACAACCAGGGAGTACTGTTTCAGGGTAGGTGACTTCCTGTTTCAGGGTAGGTGTCTTCCTGTTTCAGGGTAGGTGTCTTCTTGTTTCAGGGTAGGTGTCTTCCTGTTTCAGGGTAGAAATATTCTTGTTTCAGGGTAGGTGTCTTCCTGTTTCAGGGTAGGTGACTTCTTGTTTCAGGGTAGGTGTCTTCCTGTTTCAGGGTAGGTTTCTTCCTTTTTCAGGGTAGGTGTCTTCCTGTTTCAGGGTAGGTGTCTTCCTGTTTCAGGGTAGATGTCTTCCTGTTTCAGGGAAGGTGTCTTCCTGTTTCAGGGTAGGTGTCTTCCTGTTTCAGGGTAGGTGCCTTCCTGTTTCAGGGTAGGTGTCTTCCTGTTACAGGGTAGGTGTCTTCCTGTTTCAGGGTAGGTGTCTTCCTGGTTCAGGGTAGGTGTCTTCCTGTTTCAGGGTAGGTGTCTTCCTGTTTCAAGGTAGGTGACTTCTTGTTTCAGGGTAGGTGACTTCCTGTTAAAGTTCCTACAGGACGCCTGCCACAACCAGGGAGTACTGTTTCAGGGTAGGTGACTTCCTGTTTCAGGGTAGGTGTCTTCCTGTTTCAGGGTAGGTGTCTTCTTGTTTCAGGGTAGGTGTCTTCCTGTTTCAGGGTAGAAATATTCTTGGTTCAGGGTAGGTGTCTTCCTGTTTCAGGGTAGGTGACTTCTTGTTTCAGGGTAGGTGTCTTCCTGTTTCAGGGTAGGTTTCTTCCTTTTTCAGGGTAGGTGTCTTCCTGTTTCAGGGTAGGTGTCTTCCTGTTTCAGGGTAGGTATCTTCCTGTTTCAGGGTAGGTGTCTTCCTGTTTCAGGTTAGGTGTCTTCCTGTTACAGGGTAGGTGTCTTCCTGTTACAGGTTAGGTGTCTTCCTGTTACAGGTTAGGTGTCTTCCTGTTTCAGGGTAGGTGTCTTCCTGTTTCAGGGTAGGTGTCTTCCTGTTTCAGGGTAGGTGTCTTCCTGTTTCAGGGTAGGTGTCTTCCTGTTTCAGGGTAGGTGTCTTCCTGTTTCAGGGTAGGTTTCTTCCTGTTTCAATGTAGGTGTCTTCCTGTTTCAATGTAGATATTTTCCTGTTTCAGGGTAGGTTGCTGTAAATGTATATTGGTAATGTGTATTATCCAGGTAATGCCTCTGTGTATTAAAAGGTATATTAGTAATGTGTATTCTCCAGGTAATGCCTCTGTGTATTAATAGGTACTGTATATTGGTAATGTGTATTATCCAGGTAATGTCTCTGTGTATTAATAGGTATATTGTTAATGTGTATTCTCCAGGTAATGCCTCTGTGTATTAATAGGTACTGTATATTGGTAACGTGTTCACCGTAGGCATAGCAAAGGCTTGTGAGCAGAACCTGAGGAAGACCTATCTGTATGGAGGACGCATCATTCCTCCTAGCAGCATGGAACTCAAAGCTACGGTGGTTAGTACTGACCTCTCACACCTCACTCCTAACCTTAACCCTGAGCCCTAATCCTAACCCTTGACCTCTGACCTTTTGTGCATGGTAATGATAACTAGCATTTCCCAAAAATGTAATATGAACGTTGCTAAATAACCGGCTAGTTAAATTTTCAAACAGTTTTGATTGCGCCTGACGCTCTAATGTCTAAACCCTGACCTCTAATGTCTAACGCCTGACCGCTAATGTCTAACGCCTGACCGCTAATGTCTAATCCCTGACCGCTAATGTCTAATCCCTGACCTCTAATGTCTAACCCTTGACCTCTAATGTCTAACCCCTGACCTCTAATGTCTAACCCCTGCCCTCTAATGTCTAACCACTGACCTCTAACGTCTAACCCCTGACCTCTAATGTCTAACCACTGACCTCAAACGTCTAACCCCTGACCTCTAATGTCTATCCCCTGACCTCTAACCCCTGATCTCTAATGTAAAGTCCCTGACCTCTAATGTCTAACCCCTGACCTCTAATGTCTAGTGATTTGCCTCTAACGTCTAACCCTGGACCTCTAACGTGTAACCCCTGACCTCTAATCCCTGACCTCTATTGTCTAATCCCTGACCTCTAACGTCTAACCCCTGAACTCTAATGTCTAACCCCTGACCTCTAATGTCTAATTCCTGACCTCTAATGTCTAACCCATGACTTCTAATCCCTGACCTCTAATGTCTAACCCCTGACCTCTAATGTCTAACCCCTGACCTCTAATGTCTAACCCCTGCCCTATAATGTCTAATCCCTGACCTCTAACGTCTAACCCCTGACCTCTAATGTCTAACCCCTGACATCTAATGTCTAATCCCTGATCTCTAACGTCTAACCCCTGACCTCTAATGTCTAACCCCTGATCTCTAATGTCTAATGACTGACCTCTAACATCTAACCCCTGACCTCTAATGTCTAACCCCTGCTCAATAATGTCTAATCCCTGACCTCTAACGTCTAACCCCTGACCTCTAATGTCTAACCCCTGCCCTCTAATGTCTAATCCCTGACCTCTTACGTCTAACCCCTGACTCTAATGTCTAACCCCTGACATCTAACCCCTGACCTCTAACCCCTGTCCTCTAATGTCTAATTCCTGACCTCTAATGTCTAACCCCTGACCTCTAATCCCTGACCTCTAATGTCTAACCCCTGCCCTCTAACCCTTGACCCCTAACCCCTGACCTCTAATGTCTAACCCCTGACCTCTAATGTCTAATCCCTGACCTCTAACTTCTAACCCCTGACTTCTAATGTATAACCCCTGACCTCTAACCCCTGACCTCTAATGTCTAATTCCTGAGCTCTAACGTCTAACCCCTGACCTCTAATGTCTAACCCCTGCCCTCTAATGTCTAATCCCTGACCTCTAACGTCTAACCCCTGACCTCTAATGTCTACCCTCTGACCTCTAACGTCTAACCTCTGACCTCTAACCCCTGATCTCTAATGTCTAATGACTGACCTATAACATCTAACCCCTGACCTCTAATGTCTAACCCCTGATCTCTAATGTCTAATGACTGACCTCTAACATCTAACCCCTGACCTCTAATGTCTAACCCCTGAGCTCTAGTTTCTAACCCCTGACCTCTAACGTCTAACCTCTGACATCTAATGTCTAACCCCTGACCTCTAATGTCTAATCCCTGCCCTCTAGTGTCTAATCCCTGACCTCTAACATCTAAATCCTGACCTCTAATGTCTAACCCCTGACCTCTAACATCTAACCCCTGACCTCTAATGTCTAACCCCTGAAATCTAATGTCTAACCCCTGACCTCTAACCCATGACCTCTAATGTCTAATACCTGACCTCTAATGTCTAACCCTGGACCTCTAACCCCTGATCTCTAATGTCTAACACCTGACCTCTAATTGCTAACCCCTGACCTCTAACGTCTAACCCCTGACCTCTAACGTCGAACTCCTGACCTCTGATGTCTAACCACTGACCTCTAAATTCTGACCCCTGCCCTCTAATGTCTAATCCCTGACCTCTAATGTCTAATCCCTGACCTCTAATGTCTAACCCCTGACCTCTATTTTCTAACCTCTGATCTCTAATGTCTAATCCCTGCCCTCTAAAATCTAATGTCTGACATCTAATGTCTGACCTCTGACCTCTAACGTTTAATCTCTAATGTCTAATCCCTGAACTCTAACCTCAAACTCCTGACCTCTAACGTCTAATCTCTGACCTCTAATGTCTAACCCCTGACCTCTAATGTCTAATCCCTGCCCTCTAGTGTCTAATCCCTGACATCTAACCCCTGACCTCTAATGTCTAACCCCTGACCTCTAACCCATGACCTCTAATGTCTAATACCTGACCTCTAATGTCTAACCCCGGACCTCTAACCCCCGATCTCTGTCTAACCCCTGACCTCTAATGGCTAACCCCTGACCTCTAACATCTAACCCCTGACCTCTAACGTCTAACTCCTGACCTCTAACGTCTAACCCCTGACCTCTAATGTCTAACCCCTGCCCTCTAATGTCTAATCCCTGACCTCTTACGTCTAACCCCTGACTCTAATGTCTAACCCCTGACATCTAACCCCTGACCTCTAACCCCTGTCCTCTAATGTCTAATTCCTGACCTCTAATGTCTAACCCCTGACCTCTAATCCCTGACCTCTAATGTCTAACCCCTGCCCTCTAACCCTTGACCCCTAACCCCTGACCTCTAATGTCTAACCCCTGACCTCTAATGTCTAATCCCTGCCCTCTAGTGTCTAATCCCTGACATCTAACCCCTGACCTCTAATGTCTAACCCCTGACCTCTAACCCATGACCTCTAATGTCTAATACCTGACCTCTAATGTCTAACCCCGGACCTCTAACCCCCGATCTCTGTCTAACCCCTGACCTCTAATGGCTAACCCCTGACCTCTAACATCTAACCCCTGACTTCTAACGTCTAACTCCTGACCTCTAACGTCTAACCCCTGACCTCTAATGTCTAACCCCTGCCCTCTAATGTCTAATCCCTGACCTCTTACGTCTAACCCCTGACTCTAATGTCTAACCCCTGACATCTAACCCCTGACCTCTAACCCCTGTCCTCTAATGTCTAATTCCTGACCTCTAATGTCTAACCCCTGACCTCTAATCCCTGACCTCTAATGTCTAACCCCTGCCCTCTAACCCTTGACCCCTAACCCCTGACCTCTAATGTCTAACCCCTGACCTCTAATGTCTAATCCCTGACCTCTAACTTCTAACCCCTGACCTCTAATGTATAACCCCTGACCTCTAACCCCTGACCTCTAATGTCTAATTCCTGAGCTCTAACGTCTAACCCCTGACCTCTAATGTCTAACCCCTGCCCTCTAATGTCTAATCCCTGACCTCTAACGTCTAACCCCTGACCTCTAATGTCTACCCTCTGACCTCTAACGTCTAACCTCTGACCTCTAACCCCTGATCTCTAATGTCTAATGACTGACCTATAACATCTAACCCCTGACCTCTAATGTCTAACCCCTGATCTCTAATGTCTAATGACTGACCTCTAACATCTAACCCCTGACCTCTAATGTCTAACCCCTGAGCTCTAGTTTCTAACCCCTGACCTCTAACGTCTAACCTCTGACCTCTAATGTCTAACCCCTGACCTCTAATGTTTAATCCCTGCCCTCTAGTGTCTAATCCCTGACCTCTAACATCTAAATCCTGACCTCTAATGTCTAACCCCTGACCTCTAACATCTAACCCCTGCCCTCTAGTGTCTAATCCCTGACCTCTAACATCTAACCCCTGAACTCTAATGTCTAACCCCTGACCTCTAACCCATGACCTCTAATGTCTAATACCTGACCTCTAATGTCTAACCCTGGACCTCTAACCCCTGATCTCTAATGTCTAACACCTGACCTCTAATTGCTAACCCCTGACCTCTAACGTCTAACCCCTGACCTCTAACGTCGAACTCCTGACCTCTGATGTCTAACCACTGACCTCTAAATTCTGACCCCTGCCCTCTAATGTCTAATCCCTGACCTCTAATGTCTAATCCCTGACCTCTAATGTCTAACCCCTGACCTCTATTTTCTAACCTCTGATCTCTAATGTCTAATCCCTGCCCTCTAAAATCTAATGTCTGACATCTAATGTCTGACCTCTGACCTCTAACGTTTAATCTCTAATGTCTAATCCCTGAACTCTAACCTCAAACTCCTGACCTCTAATGTCTAATCCCTGACCTCTAACGTCTAACCCCTGACCCCTAACGTCTAACCCCTGACCTCTAACAGGCAGGGAGGAGCTCCAAGAGACAACTGTTCCTGTTCCCAGGAGGCATCGAACGGCACCTGAAAATCAAGACGTGCTCTGTGAGTCTCCTAGACTGTCTCCTAGACTCCTAGACTGTCTCCTAGTTCCCTTCTGTCTGTGAGTCTCCTAGACTGTCTCCTAGACTCCTAGACTGTCTCATTGACTCCTAGACTGTCTCCTAGTCTCCTAGACTGTTGTTCCCTTCTGTCTCTGTCAGTCTCCTAGACTGTGTCTGTTACCTTCTGTCTCTGTCAGTCTCCTAGACTGTGTCTGTTCCCTTCTGTCTCTGTCAGTCTCCTAGACTGTGTCTGTTCCCTTCTGTCTCTGAGTCTCCTAGACTGTGTCTGTTCCCTTCTGTCTCTGTCAGTCTCCTAGACTGTGTCTGTTCCCTTCTGTCTCTGTCAGTCTCCTAGACTGTGTCTGTTCCCTTCTGTCTCTGTCAGTCTCCTAGACTGTGTCTGTTCCCTTCTGTCTCTGAGTCTCCTAGACTGTGTCTGTTCCCTTCTGTCTCTGAGTCTCCTAGACTGTGTCTGTTCCCTTCTGTCTCTGAGTCTCCTAGACTGTGTCTGTTCCCTTCTGTCTCTGAGTCTCCTAGACTGTGTCTGTTCCCTTCTGTCTCTGTCAGTCTCCTAGACTGTGTCTGTTCCCTTCTGTCTCTGAGTCTCCTAGACTGTGTCTGTTCCCTTCTGTCTCTGTCAGTCCCCTAGACTGTGTCTGTTCCCTTCTGTCTCTGTGTCTCCTAGACTGTGTCTGTTCCCTTCTGTCTCTGTGTCTCCTAGACTTTGTCTGTTCCCTTCTGTCTCTGTGTCTCCTAGACTGTGTCTGTTCCCTTCTGTCTCTGTCAGTCTCCTAGACTGTGTGTAACTCTCTCTGTGTATTACAGTGGGTTCTGATCATGTTGTGTATCTCTCTCTGTGTATTACAGTGGGTTCTGATCATGTCCTGTTGTGTGTAACTCTCTCTGTGTATTACAGTGGGTTCTGATCATGTTGTGTGTATCTCTCTCTGTGTATTACAAAGGGTTCTGATCATGTCCTGTGTATCTCTCTCTGTGTATTACAGTGGGTTCTGATCATGTTGTGTGTATCTCTCTCTGTGTATTACAGTGGGTTCTGATCATGTTGTGTGTATCTCGCTCTGTGTATTACAGTGGGTTCTGATCATGTTGTGTGTATCTCTCTCTGTGTATTACAGTGGGTTCTGATCATGTTGTGTGTATCTCTCTCTGTGTATTACAGTGGGTTCTGATCATGTTGTGTGTATCTCTCTCTGTGTATTACAGTGGGTTCTGATCATGTCCTGTTGTGTGTATCTCTCTCTGTGTATTACAGTGGGTTCTGATCATGTTGTGTGTATCTCTCTCTGTGTATTACAGTGGGTTCTGATCATGTTGTGTGTATCTCTCTCTGTGTATTACAGTGGGTTCTGATCATGTCCTGTTGTGTGTATCTCTCTCTGTGTATTACAGTGGGTTCTGATCATGTTGTGTGTATCTCTCTCTGTGTATTACAGTGGGTTCTGATCATGTTGTGTGTATCTCTCTCTGTGTATTACAGTGGGTTCTGATCATGTCCTGTTGTGTGTATCTCTCTCTGTGTATTACAGTGGGTTCTGATCATGTTGTGTGTATCTCTCTCTGTGTATTACAGTGGGTTCTGATCATGTTGTGTGTATCTCTCTCTGTGTATTACAGTGGGTTCTGATCATGTTGTGTGTATCTCTCTCTGTGTATTACAGTGGGTTCTGATCATGTCCTGTTGTGTGTATCTCTCTCTGTGTATTACAGTGGGTTCTGATCATGTTGTGTGTATCTCTCTCTGTGTATTACAGTGGGTTCTGATCATGTTGTGTGTATCTCTCTCTGTGTATTACAGTGGGTTCTGATCATGTCATGTTGTGTGTAACTCTCTCTGTGTATTACAGTGGGTTCTGATCATGTTGTGTGTATCTCTCTCTGTGTATTACAGTGGGTTCTGATCATGTTGTGTGTATCTCTCTCTGTGTATTACAGTGGGTTCTGATCATGTTGTGTGTATCTCTCTCTGTGTATTACAGTGGGTTCTGATCATGTCCTGTTGTGTGTATCTCTCTCTGTGTATTACAGTGGGTTCTGATCATGTTGTGTGTATCTCTCTCTGTGTATTACAGTGGGTTCTGATCATGTTGTGTGTATCTCTCTCTGTGTATTACAGTGGGTTCTGATCATGTTGTGTATCTCTCTCTGTGTATTACAGTGGGTTCTGATCATGTCCTGTTGTGTGTATCTCTCTCTGTGTATTACAGTGGGTTCTGATCATGTTGTGTGTATCTCTCTCTGTGTATTACAGTGGGTTCTGATCATGTCCTGTTGTGTGTATCTCTCTCTGTGTATTACAGTGGGTTCTGATCATGTTGTGTGTATCTCTCTCTGTGTATTACAGTGGGTTCTGATCATGTTGTGTGTATCTCTCTCTGTGTATTACAGTGGGTTCTGATCATGTCATGTTGTGTGTAACTCTCTCTGTGTATTACAGTGGGTTCTGATCATGTTGTGTGTATCTCTCTCTGTGTATTACAGTGGGTTCTGATCATGTTGTGTGTATCTCTCTCTGTGTATTACAGTGGGTTCTGATCATGTTGTGTGTATCTCTCTCTGTGTATTACAGTGGGTTCTGATCATGTTGTGTGTATCTCTCTCTGTGTATTACAGTGGGTTCTGATCATGTCCTGTGTATCTCTCTCTGTGTATTACAGTGGGTTCTGATCATGTTGTGTGTATCTCTCTCTGTGTATTACAGTGGGTTCTGATCATGTTGTGTGTATCTCTCTCTGTGTATTACAGTGGGTTCTGATCATGTTGTGTGTATCTCTCTCTGTGTATTACAGTGGGTTCTGATCATGTCCTGTTGTGTGTATCTCTCTCTGTGTATTACAGTGGGTTCTGATCATGTCCTGTTGTGTGTAACTCTCTCTGTGTATTACAGTGGGTTCTGATCATGTTGTGTGTATCTCTCTCTCTGTGTATTACAGTGGGTTCTGATCATGTTTTGTGTAACTCTCTCTGTGTATTACAGTGGGTTCTGATCATGTCCTGTTGTGTGTATCTCTCTCTGTGTATTACAGTGGGTTCTGATCATGTCCTGTTGTGTGTATCTCTCTCTGTGTATTACAGTGGGTTCTGATCATGTCCTGTGTATCTCTCTCTGTGTATTACAGTGGATTCTGATCATGTCCTGTGTATCTCTCTCTGTGTATTACAGTGGGTTCTGATCATGTTGTGTGTATCTCTCTCTGTGTATTACAGTGGGTTCTGATCATGTTCTGTGTATCTCTCTCTGTGTATTACAGTGGGTTCTGATCCTGTTGTGTGTATCTCTCTCTGTGTATTACAGTGGGTTCTGATCATGTTGTGTGTATCTCTCTCTGTGTATTACAGTGGGTTCTGATCATGTTGTGTGTATCTCTCTCTGTGTATTACAGTGGGTTCTGATCATGTCATGTTGTGTGTATCTCTCTCTGTGTATTACAGTGGGTTCTGATCCTGTTGTGTGTATCTCTCTCTGTGTATTACAGTGGGTTCTGATCATGTCCTGTTGTGTGTATCTCTCTCTGTGTATTACAGTGGGTTCTGATCATGTTGTGTGTATCTCTCTCTGTGTATTACAGTGGGTTCTGATCATGTCCTGTGTATCTCTCTCTGTGTATTACAGTGGGTTCTGATCATGTTCTGTGTATCTCTCTCTGTGTATTACAGTGGGTTCTGATCATGTTGTGTGTATCTCTCTCTGTGTATTACAGTGGGTTCTGATCATGTCATGGTGTGTGTATCTCTCTCTGTGTATTACAGTGGGTTCTGATCATGTTGTGTGTATCTCTCTCTGTGTATTACAGTGGGTTCTGATCATGTTGTGTATCTCTCTCTGTGTATTACAGTGGGTTCTGATCATGTTGTGTGTATCTCTCTCTGTGTATTACAGTGGGTTCTGATCATGTCCTGTGTATCTCTCTCTGTGTATTACAGTGGGTTCTGATCATGTTGTGTGTATCTCTCTCTGTGTATTACAGTGGGTTCTGATCATGTCCTGTTGTGTGTATCTCTCTCTGTGTATTACAGTGGGTTCTGATCATGTTGTGTGTATCTCTCTCTGTGTATTACAGTGGGTTCTGATCATGTTGTGTGTATCTCTCTCTGTGTATTACAGTGGGTTCTGATCATGTTGTGTGTATCTCTCTCTGTGTATTACAGTGGGTTCTGATCATGTTGTGTGTATCTCTCTCTGTGTATTACAGTGGGTTCTGATCATGTCCTGTTGTGTGTATCTCTCTCTGTGTATTACAGTGGATTCTGATCATGTCCTGTTGTATGTAACTCTCTCTGTGTATTACAGTGGGTTCTGATCATGTTGTGTGTATCTCTCTCTGTGTATTACAGTGGGTTCTGATCATGTTGTGTGTATCTCTCTCTGTGTATTACAGTGGGTTCTGATCATGTTGTGTGTATCTCTCTCTGTGTATTACAGTGGGTTCTGATCATGTTGTGTATCTCTCTCTGTGTATTACAGTGGGTTCTGATCATGTTGTGTGTATCTCTCTCTGTGTATTACAGTGGGTTCTGATCATGTTGTGTGTATCTCTCTCTGTGTATTACAGTGGGTTCTGATCATGTTGTGTGTATCTCTCTCTGTGTATTACAGTGGGTTCTGATCATGTTGTGTATCTCTCTCTGTGTATTACAGTGGGTTCTGATCATGTTGTGTGTATCTCTCTCTGTGTATTACAGTGGGTTCTGATCATGTCCTGTTGTGTGTATCTCTCTCTGTGTATTACAGTGGGTTCTGATCATGTCCTGTTGTGTGTATCTCTCTCTGTGTATTACAGTGGGTTCTGATCATGTTGTGTGTAACTCTCTCTGTGTATTACAGTGGGTTCTGATCATGTTGTGTGTATCTCTCTCTGTGTATTACAGTGGGTTCTGATCATGTTGTGTGTATCTCTCTCTGTGTATTACAGTGGGTTCTGATCATGTCCTGTTGTGTGTATCTCTCTCTGTGTATTACAGTGGGTTCTGATCATGTTGTGTGTATCTCTCTCTGTGTATTACAGTGGGTTCTGATCATGTTGTGTGTATCTCTCTCTGTGTATTACAGTGGGTTCTGATCATGTTGTGTGTATCTCTCTCTGTGTATTACAGTGGGTTCTGATCATGTTGTGTGTATCTCTCTCTGTGTATTACAGTGGGTTCTGATCATGTTCTGTTGTGTGTATCTCTCTCTGTGTATTACAGTGGGTTCTGATCATGTTGTGTGTATCTCTCTCTGTGTATTACAGTGGGTTCTGATCATGTTGTGTGTATCTCTCTCTGTGTATTACAGTGGGTTCTGATCATGTTGTGTGTATCTCTCTCTGTGTATTACAGTGGGTTCTGATCATGTCCTGTGTATCTCTCTCTGTGTATTACAGTGGGTTCTGATCATGTTGTGTGTATCTCTCTCTGTGTATTACAGTGGGTTCTGATCATGTTGTGTGTATCTCTCTCTGTGTATTACAGTGGGTTCTGATCATGTTGTGTGTATCTCTCTCTGTGTATTACAGTGGGTTCTGATCATGTTGTGTGTATCTCTCTCTGTGTATTACAGTGGGTTCTGATCATGTTGTGTGTATCTCTCTCTGTGTATTACAGTGGGTTCTGATCATGTTGTGTGTATCTCTCTCTGTGTATTACAGTGGGTTCTGATCATGTTGTGTGTATCTCTCTCTGTGTATTACAGTGGGTTCTGATCATGTCCTGTTGTGTGTATCTCTCTCTGTGTATTACAGTGGGTTCTGATCATGTTGTGTGTATCTCTCTCTGTGTATTACAGTGGGTTCTGATCATGTCCTGTTGTGTGTATCTCTCTCTGTGTATTACAGTGGGTTCTGATCATGTTGTGTGTATCTCTCTCTGTGTATTACAGTGGGTTCTGATCATGTTGTGTGTATCTCTCTCTGTGTATTACAGTGGGTTCTGATCATGTCCTGTTGTGTGTATCTCTCTCTGTGTATTACAGTGGGTTCTGATCATGTTGTGTGTATCTCTCTCTGTGTATTACAGTGGGTTCTGATCATGTTGTGTGTATCTCTCTCTGTGTATTACAGTGGGTTCTGATCATGTTGTGTGTATCTCTCTCTGTGTATTACAGTGGGTTCTGATCATGTTGTGTGTATCTCTCTCTGTGTATTACAGTGGGTTCTGATCATGTCCTGTGTATCTCTCTCTATGTATTACAGTGGGTTCTGATCATGTTGTGTGTATCTCTCTCTGTGTATTACAGTGGGTTCTGATCATGTTGTGTGTATCTCTCTCTGTGTATTACAGTGGGTTCTGATCATGTCCTGTGTATCTCTCTCTGTGTATTACAGTGGGTTCTGATCATGTTGTGTGTATCTCTCTCTGTGTATTACAGTGGGTTCTGATCATGTCATGTTGTGTGTAACTCTCTCTGTGTATTACAGTGGGTTCTGATCATGTCCTGTTGTGTGTAACTCTCTCTGTGTATTACAGTGGGTTCTGATCATGTTGTGTGTATCTCTCTCTGTGTATTACAGTGGGTTCTGATCATGTTGTGTGTATCTCTCTCTGTGTATTACAGTGGGTTCTGATCATGTCCTGTGTATCTCTCTCTGTGTATTACAGTGGGTTCTGATCATGTCCTGTGTAACTCTCTCTGTGTATTACAGTGGGTTCTGATCATGTCCTGTTGTGTGTATCTCTCTCTGTGTATTACAGTGGGTTCTGATCATGTTGTGTGTATCTCTCTCTGTGTATTACAGTGGGTTCTGATCATGTTGTGTGTATCTCTCTCTGTGTATTACAGTGGGTTCTGATCATGCTGTGTGTAACTCTCTCTGTGTATTACAGTGGGTTCTGATCATGTTGTGTGTATCTCTCTCTGTGTATTACAGTGGGTTCTGATCATGTTGTGTGTATCTCTCTCTGTGTATTACAGTGGGTTCTGATCATGTCCTGTTGTGTGTATCTCTCTCTGTGTATTACAGTGGGTTCTGATCATGTCATGTTGTGTGTATCTCTCTCTGTGTATTACAGTGGGTTCTGATCATGTCCTGTGTATCTCTCTCTGTGTATTACAGTGGGTTCTGATCATGTCCTGTTGTGTGTATCTCTCTCTGTGTATTACAGTGGGTTCTGATCATGTCATGTTGTGTGTATCTCTCTCTGTGTATTACAGTGGGTTCTGATCATGTCATGTTGTGTGTATCTCTCTCTGTGTATTACAGTGGGTTCTGATCATGTCCTGTTGTGTGTATCTCTCTCTGTGTATTACAGTGGGTTCTGATCATGTTGTGTGTATCTCTCTCTGTGTATTACAGTGGGTTCTGATCATGTTGTGTGTATCTCTCTCTGTGTATTACAGTGGGTTCTGATCATGTTGTGTGTAACTCTCTCTGTGTATTACAGTGGGTTCTGATCATGTCCTGTTGTGTGTATCTCTCTCTGTGTATTACAGTGGGTTCTGATCATGTTGTGTGTATCTCTCTCTGTGTATTACAGTGGGTTCTGATCATGTTGTGTGTATCTCTCTCTGTGTATTACAGTGGGTTCTGATCATGTTGTGTGTATCTCTCTCTGTGTATTACAGTGGGTTCTGATCATGTTGTGTGTATCTCTCTCTGTGTATTACAGTGGGTTCTGATCATGTTGTGTGTATCTCTCTCTGTGTATTACAGTGGGTTCTGATCATGTTGTGTGTATCTCTCTCTGTGTATTACAGTGGGTTCTGATCATGTTGTGTGTATCTCTCTCTGTGTATTACAGTGGGTTCTGATCATGTCCTGTTGTGTGTATCTCTCTCTGTGTATTACAGTGGGTTCTGATCATGTTGTGTGTATCTCTCTCTGTGTATTACAGTGGGTTCTAATCCTGTTGTGTGTATCTCTCTCTGTGTATTACAGTGGGTTCTGATCATGTTGTGTGTATCTCTCTCTGTGTATTACAGTGGGCTCTGATCATGTTGTGTGTCTCTCTCTGTGTATTACAGTGGGTTCTGATCATGTTGTGTGTATCTCTCTCTGTGTATTACAGTGGGTTCTGATCATGTTGTGTGTATCTCTCTCTGTGTATTACAGTGGGTTCTGATCATGTTTTGTGTAACTCTCTCTGTGTATTACAGTGGGTTCTGATCATGTCCTGTTGTGTGTATCTCTCTCTGTGTATTACAGTGGGTTCTGATCATGTTGTGTGTATCTCTCTCTGTGTATTACAGTGGGTTCTGATCATGTTGTGTGTATCTCTCTCTGTGTATTACAGTGGGTTCTGATCATGTCCTGTTGTGTGTATCTCTCTCTGTGTATTACAGTGGGTTCTGATCATGTTGTGTGTAACTCTCTCTGTGTATTACAGTGGGTTCTGATCATGTCCTGTTGTGTGTATCTCTCTCTGTGTATTACAGTGGGTTCTGATCATGTTGTGTGTATCTCTCTCTGTGTATTACAGTGGGTTCTGATCATGTTGTGTGTATCTCTCTCTGTGTATTACAGTGGGTTCTGATCATGTTGTGTGTATCTCTCTCTGTGTATTACAGTGGGTTCTGATCATGTTGTGTGTATCTCTCTCTGTGTATTACAGTGGGTTCTGATCATGTTGTGTGTATCTCTCTCTGTGTATTACAGTGGGTTCTGATCATGTCCTGTTGTGTGTATCTCTCTCTGTGTATTACAGTGGGTTCTGATCATGTTGTGTGTATCTCTCTCTGTGTATTACAGTGGGTTCTGATCATGTCCTGTTGTGTGTATCTCTCTCTGTGTATTACAGTGGGTTCTGATCATGTTGTGTATCTCTCTCTGTGTATTACAGTGGGTTCTGATCATGTTGTGTGTATCTCTCTCTCTGTGTATTACAGTGGGTTCTGATCATGTTGTGTGTATCTCTCTCTGTGTATTACAGTGGGTTCTGATCATGTTGTGTGTATCTCTCTCTGTGTATTACAGTGGGTTCTGATCATGTTGTGTGTATCTCTCTCTGTGTATTACAGTGGGTTCTGATCATGTTGTGTGTATCTCTCTCTGTGTATTACAGTGGGTTCTGATCATGTCCTGTTGTGTGTATCTCTCTCTGTGTATTACAGTGGGTTCTGATCATGTTGTGTGTATCTCTCTCTGTGTATTACAGTGGGTTCTGATCATGTTGTGTGTATCTCTCTCTGTGTATTACAGTGGGTTCTGATCATGTTGTGTGTATCTCTCTCTGTGTATTACAGTGGGTTCTGATCATGTTGTGTGTATCTCTCTCTGTGTATTACAGTGGGTTCTGATCATGTCCTGTTGTGTGTATCTCTCTCTGTGTATTACAGTGGGTTCTGATCATGTTGTGTGTATCTCTCTCTGTGTATTACAGTGGGTTCTGATCATGTTGTGTGTATCTCTCTCTGTGTATTACAGTGGGTTCTGATCATGTTGTGTGTATCTCTCTCTGTGTATTACAGTGGGTTCTGATCATGTTGTGTGTATCTCTCTCTGTGTATTACAGTGGGTTCTGATCATGTTGTGTGTATCTCTCTCTGTGTATTACAGTGGGTTCTGATCATGTTGTGTGTAACTCTCTCTGTGTATTACAGTGGGTTCTGATCATGTGTCCTCCTTTGCTGCAGGTGGCGCTAGATGTGATAGAGGAGCTGTGTTACGAGATGGGTCTACACAGACTAGAGGCCATTGATGAGTACGCTGTCTTCCTGGTCACGAAAAGAGGTACACACACACACACACACACACACACACACACACACACACACACACACACACACACACACACACACACACACACACACACACACACACACACACACACACACACACACACACTGTCTATACTATAATACAGGTCAGGTCACACTGTACCTACTTTAATTTTACAGTTTGTATCTTCCTGTCTGTCTGTCTGTCTGTCTGTCTGTCTGTCTGTCTGTCTGTCCGTCCGTCCGTCTGCAGGTCAGAATGTCCGTCCCCTCAATAAGAGGGAGTACATCCTGGACATTGCGACGGAGGCGGAGCCAGTGGACAGTAACTACAGTCTGTGGTTCAGGAGGGTCATCTGGACTCAGCCGCTTAAATTTGACAACGAGCTCTGTGTCACCATGCATTATAACCAGGTATACTAACCAGCTCTGCCTTATGATGCATTATAACCAGGTATAACAACACAATGATGCAATAAAACCAGGTATAACAACATGATGAATTACAACCAGGTATAACAACACAATGATGCATTATAACCAGGTATAACGACAGTATGATGCATTATAACCAGGTATAACATCATGATGCATTATAACCAGGTATAACAACACTATGATGCATTATAACCAGGTAATATAACCAGCTCTGCCTTATGATGCATTATGACCTGGTATAACAACACTATGATGCATTATAACCAGGTAATATAACCAGCTCTGCCTTATGATGCATTATAACCAGGTATAACAACACTATGATGCATTATAGCCAGGTATAACAATGCTATGATAAATTATGACCTGGTATAACAACACTATGATGCATTATAACCAGGTATAACATCACAATGATGCATTATACCAGGTATAACAACACAATGATGCATTATAACCAGGTATAACAACACTATGATGAAATATAACCAGGTATAACAACACTATGATGAAATATAACCAGGTATAACAACACTATGATGCATTATAACCAGGTATAACAACACTATGATGCATTATAACCAGGTATAACATCACAATGATGCATTATAACCAGGTGTAACATCACAATGATGAAATATAACCAGGTATAACAACACTATGATGAAATATAACCAGGTATAACAACACTATGATGCATTATAACCAGGTATAACAACACAATGATGCAATATAACCAGGTATAACGACACTATGATGAAATATAGCCAGGTATAACATCACAATGATGAAATATAACCAGGTATAACAACACTATGATGCATTATAACCAGGTATAACAACACAATGATGCATTATAACCAGGTATAACAACACTATTATGCATTATAACCAGGTATAACAACACTATGATGCATTATAGCCAGGTATAACATCACAATGATGCATTATAACCAGGTATAACAACACAATGATGCATTATAGCCAGGTATAACAACACTATGATGCATTATAACCAGGTATAACAACACTATGATGCATTATAACCAGGTATAATGACACTATGATGCATTATAACCAGGTATAACAACACAATGATGCATTATAACCAGGTATAACAACACTATGATGCATTATAACCAGGTATAACATATCAATGATGCATTATAACCAGGTATAACAACACAATGATGCATTATTACCAGGTATAACAACACTATGATGCATTATAACCAGGTATAACAGTCTGCTCTGTGTTACGACGCTTTATAACAGGTGCTTCCAGACTACCGTAAGGGCTTGATGAACATCCTGCCCAGAGGTAAAGTCTCTGAGCAGCACTTCCTCCAGATCTCTAAACTATCGGCTCTACAACACAGAGCCAAGGACGTCACGTTCATACCCAGCATGTAAGAACTTGTACTGCGGTGCATTATGGGGGATGTGGTCGCTGTATACGGTGCATTATGGGGGATGTGGTCGCTGTATACGGTGCATTATGGGGGAGGTGGTACAGTGCATTATGGGGGAGGGTGGTTGCTGTATACAGTGCATTATGGGGGAGGTGGTACAGTGCATTATGGGGGAGGGTGGTTGCTGTATACGGTGCATTATGGGGGAGGTGGTTGCTGTATACAGTGCATTATGGGGGAGGTGGTTGCTGTGTGCATTATGGGGGAGGTGGTTGCTGTATACAGTGCATTATGGGGGAGGTGGTACAGTGCATTATGGGGGAGGTGGTACGGTGCATTATGGGGGAGGTGGTTGCTGTATACGGTGCATTATGGGGGAGGTGGTTGCTGTATACGGTGCATTATGGGGGAGGTGGTTGCTGTATACAGTGCATTATGGGGGAGGTGGTTGCTGTATACAGTGCATTATGGGGGATGTGGTTGCTGTATACAGTGCATTATGGGGGAGGTGGTTGCTGTATACAGTGCATTATGGGGGAGGTGGTACAGTGCATTATGGGGGAGGTGGTTGCTGTATACGGTGCATTATGGGGGAGGTGGTTGCTGTATACAGTGCATTATGGGGGAGGTGGTTGCTGTATACGGTGCATTATGGGGAGGTGGTTGCTGTATACAGTGCATTATGGGGGAGGTGGTTGCTGTATACAGTGCATTATGGGGGAGGTGGTTGCTGTATACAGTGCATTATGGGGGAGGTGGTTGCTGTATACAGTGCATTATGGGGGAGGTGGTTGCTGTATACAGTGCATTATGGGGGAGGTGGTTGCTGTATACAGTGCATTATGGGGGAGGTGGTTGCTGTATACAGTGCATTATGGGGGAGGTGGTTGCTGTATACAGTGCATTATGGGGGAGGTGGTACAGTGCATTATGGGGGAGGTGGTTGCTGTATACGGTGCATTATGGGGGAGGTGGTACAGTGCATTATGGGGGAGGTGGTTGCTGTATACAGTGCATTATGGGGGAGGTGGTTGCTGTATACAGTGCATTATGGGGGAGGTGGTTGCTGTATACAGTGCATTATGGGGG
Organism: Salvelinus fontinalis; assembly: GCF_029448725.1. Taxonomy (NCBI): domain Eukaryota; kingdom Metazoa; phylum Chordata; class Actinopteri; order Salmoniformes; family Salmonidae; genus Salvelinus; species Salvelinus fontinalis. The sequence goes on along the minus strand of NW_026600407.1, from coordinate 92,220 downwards.
AGGTGGTTGCTGTATACAGTGCATTATGGGGAGGTGGTTGCTGTATACAGTGCATTATGGGGGAGGTGGTTGCTGTATACAGTGCATTATGGGGGAGGTGGTTGCTGTATACAGTGCATTATGGGGGAGGTGGTCGCTGTATACGGTGCATTATGGGGGAGGTGGTACAGTGCATTATGGGGGAGGTGGTTGCTGTATACAGTGCATTATGGGGGAGGTGGTTGCTGTATACAGTGCATTATGGGGGAGGTGGTTGCTGTATACAGTGCATTATGGGGGAGGTGGTTGCTGTATACAGTGCATTATGGGGGAGGTGGTTGCTGTATACAGTGCATTATGGGGAGGTGGTTGCTGTATACAGTGCATTATGGGGGAGGTGGTACAGTGCATTATGGGGGAGGTGGTTGCTGTATACAGTTCATTATGGGGGAGGTGGTTGCTGTATACGGTGCATTATGGGGGAGGTGGTTGCTGTATACAGTGCATTATGGGGGAGGTGGTACAGTGCATTATGGGGGAGGTGGTTGCTGTATACAGTGCATTATGGGGGAGGTGGTGGCTGTATCCAGTTCATTATGGGGGAGGTGGTTGCTGTATACAGTGCATTATGGGGGAGGTGGTACAGTGCATTATGGGGGAGGTGGTACAGTGCATTATGGGGGAGGTGGTTGCTGTATACAGTGCATTATGGGGGAGGTGGTACAGTGCATTATGGGGGAGGTGGTTGCTGTATACAGTGCATTATGGGGGAGGTGGTTGCTGTATACAGTGCATTATGGGGGAGGTGGTTGCTGTATACAGTGCATTATGGGGGAGGTGGTTGCTGTATACAGTGCATTATGGGGGAGGTGGTTGCTGTATACGGTGCATTATGGGGGAGGTGGTTGCTGTATACAGTGCATTATGGGGGATGTGGTTGCTGTATACAGTGCATTATGGGGGAGGTGGTACAGTGCATTATGGGGGAGGTGGTGGCTGTATACAGTGCATTATGGGGGAGGTGGTGGCTGTATACAGTGCATTATGGGGGAGGTGGTACAGTGCATTATGGGGGAGGTGGTTGCTGTATACAGTGCATTATGGGGGAGGTGGTTGCTGTATACAGTGCATTATGGGGGAGGTGGTGGCTGTATACAGTGCATTATGGGGGAGGTGGTACAGTGCATTATGGGGGAGGTGGTTGCTGTATACAGTGCATTATGGGGGAGGTGGTACAGTGCATTATGGGGGAGGTGGTTGCTGTATACAGTGCATTATGGGGGAGGTGGTTGCTGTATACAGTGCATTATGGGGGAGGTGGTTGCTGTATACAGTGCATTATGGGGGAGGTGGTTGCTGTATACAGTGCATTATGGGGGAGGTGGTTGCTGTATACAGTGCATTATGGGGGAGGTGGTGCCGGTCCCGTGTGGCTCAGTTGGTAGAGCATAGCGCTTGCAACGCCAGGGTTGTGGGTTCATTCCCCACGGGGGGACCAGGATGAATATGTTTGAACTTTCCAATTTGTAAGTCGCTCTGGATAAGAGCGTCTGCTAAATGACTTAAATGTAATGTAAATGTGGTGGCTGTATACGGTGCATTATGGGGGAGGTGGTTGGTGTATACAGTGCATTATGGGGGAGGTGGTTGCTGTATACAGTGCATTATGGGGGAGGTGGTTGCTGTATACAGTGCATTATGGGGGAGGTGGTTGCTGTATACAGTGCATTATGGGGGAGGTGGTTGCTGTATACAGTGCATTATGGGGGAGGTGGTTGCTGTATACAGTGCATTATGGGGGAGGTGGTTGCTGTATACGGTGCATTATGGAGGAGGTGGTTGGTGGTTTCCACATTTTGTTACGTTACAGCCTTATTCTAAAATTGATTCAATTGTTAATTCCCTCATCAATGCCCCAAAATGACAGACATTTTTGCAACTGTATTAAAAATTAAATACTAAAATATGACATTTACATTAGTATCCAGTCCCTTCACTCAGTACTTTGTTGAAGCACCTTTGGCAGTGATTACAGCCTCGAGTCTTCTTGGGTATGATGCTACAAGCTTGGCACACCTGTATTTGGGGAGTTTCTCCCATTCTTCTCTGCAGATCCTCTCAAACTCTGTCAGGTGGGATGGGGAGCGTCGCTGCAGAGCGATCTCCAGAGATCGTCGATTGGGTTCAAGTCCGGGCTCTGGCTGGGCCACTCAAGGACATTCAGAGACTTGTCCCTAAGCCACTCCTGTGTTGGCTTGGCTGTGTGCTTAGGGTTGTTGTCCTGTTGGAAGGTGAACCTTCACCCCAGTCTGAGGTCCTAGGAGCTCTGGAGCAGGTTTTCATCAAGGATCTCTCTGTACTTTGCTCTGTTGATCTTTCCCTCGATCCTGACTAGTCTCCCAGTCCCTGCCCTGAAAAACATCTCCACAGCATGATGCTGCCACCACCATGCTTCACCGTAGGGATGGTGCCAGGTTTCCTCCAGACGTGACACTTGGCACTCAGGCCAAATAGTTCAATCACGGTTTCATCAGACCAGAGAACCTTGTTTCTCATGGTCTGAGAGTCCTTTCTAAAAACTTGTTTTCGCTTTGTCATTATGGGGTATTGTGATGTCATTATGGGGTATTGTGATGTCATTATGGGGTATTGTGATGTCATTATGGGGTTGTCACGTTCCTGACCTGTTTTCCGTCGTTTTTGTATTTTGTTTAGTTGGTCAGGGCGTGAGTTGGGGTGGGCATTCTATGTTATGTGTTTCTATGTTGGGTTCAATGTGTTGCCTGATATGGTTCTCAATTAGGGGCAGGTGTTTGACGTTTCCTCTGATTGAGAACCATATTAAGGTAGGGTGTTCACACTGTTTGTTGGTGGGTGATTGTTGCTGTGTCTGTGTACGTCGCACCACACGGTACTGTCTCGTTCGTTCGTTTTTTCCTGTTCGTGCGTTCATGTTATATGTTCACAAGTTCAGGTCTGTTTAACGTTGTTTGTTGTTTTTGTAAGTTATCAAGTGTATTTCGTGTCAGTGTTCGTCTTGTCAATTAAATTCATTATGTCTACATACCTCGCTGCGTGTTGGTCCGATCCATGCTCCTCCTCGTCCGAGGAGGAATATGACGAACGTTACAGAATCACCCACCAACAAAGGATCAAGCAGGGGGTAACGGGCAGCAGCGACAGCAGCGGCAACATAAACAGGATTTCTGGACATGGGAGGAAATACTGGACGGTAAAGGACCCTGGGCACAACCTGGAGAATATTGCCGCCCTCGTGAAGAGCTGGAGGCAGCTAAAGCCGAGAGGCGGTGGTATGAGGAGGCAGCACGTAAGCGAGGCTGGAAGCCGGAGAGTCAAGCCCAAAAATGTCTTGGGGGGGGCTACAGAGGAATGTGGCGAAGTCAGGTAGGAGACCTGCGCCAACTCCCCGAGCTTACCGGTGAGAGCGAAAGTACGGGCAGGCACCGTGTTATGCGGTAAAGCGCACGGTGTGTCCTGTACGTGTGCTTAGCCCGGTACGGGTTATTCCACCTCCCCGCACTGGTAGGGCTAGATTGAGTATTGAGCTAGGTGCCATGAAGCCGGCTCAATGCGTCTGGTCTCCAGTGCGTCTCCTCGAGCCGGCATACATGGCACCAGCCTTATGCATGGTGTCCCCGGTTTGCCTACACAGCCCAGTGCGGGTTATTCCACCTCCCCGCACTGGTCGGGCTACGGGGAGCATACAACCAGGTAAGGTTGGGCAGGCTCAGTGCTCAAGGGAGCCAGTACGCCTGCATGGTCCGGTATATCCGGCGCCACCTCCCCGCCCCAGCCCAGTACCACCAGTGCCTACACCACGCACCAGACTTCCAGTGTGTCTCCAGAGCCCTGTTCCTCCTCCACGCACTCGCCCTATGGTGCATGTCTCCAGCCCGGTACCACCAGTTCCGGCACCACGCACCAAGCCTCCTGTGCGTCCCCAGAGCCCTGTTCCTCCTCCACGCACTCGCCCTATGGTGCGTGTCTCCAGCCCGGTACCACCAATTCCGGCACCACGCACCAAGCCTCCTGTGCCTCTCCAGAGTCCTGTGCGTCCTGTTGCTGCTCCCCGCACTAGCCTTGAGGTGCGTGTCATTAGCCCGGTACCTCCAGTTCCGGTACCACGCACCAGGCCTATAGTGCGCCTCAGCCGGCCAGAGTCTGCCGTCTGCCCAGCGCTATCTGAGCTGCCTGCCTGCCCAGAGCCGTCTGCACTGCCCGTCTGCCCAGAGCCGTCTGAGCTGTCCGTCTGCCAAGCGCCGCTAGAGCCGTCCGCCAGACAGGAGCCGCTAGAGCCTTCCGCCAGACAGGAGCCGCTAGAGCCTTCCGCCAGACAGGAGCCGCTAGAGCCTTCCGCCAGACAGGAGCAGCCAGAGCCTTTCGCCAGACAGGAGCAGCCAGAGCCTTCCACCAGACAGGAGCAGCCAGAGCCTTCCGCCAGACAGGAGCAGCCAGAGGCTTAAGCCAGTCATGAGCTGCCCTCCAGTCATGAGCTGCCCTCCAGTCATGAGCTGCCCTCCAGTCATGAGCTGCCCTCCAGTCATGAGCTGCCTTCCAGTCATGAGCTGCCCTCCAGTCATGAGCTGCCCTCCAGTCATGAGCTGCCCTCCAGTCATGAGCTGCCCTCCAGTCCAGTCATGAGCTGCCATATAGTCCGGAGCTACATCTAGTCCGGAGCTGTCCATCAGTCCGGAGTTGCCCCTCTGTCCTGAGCTACCTCTCTGTCCTGAGCTACCTCTCTGTCCCGAGCTACCTCTCTGTCCTGGGCTACCTCTCTGTCCTGAGCTACCTCTCTGTCCTGGGCTACCTCTCTGTCCTGGGCTACCTCTCTGTCCTGGGCTACCTCTCTGTCCTGGGCTACCTTTCTGTCCTGAGCTACCTCTATGTCCTGAGTTGTCTCCGCTATTTAGGAGGGGCCTTGGTGAAGGTTCCTGGACCAGGGTCGGGGGCGAGGGTCGCCACTCAAGGGACGCTAAGGAGGGGGACAAAGACAATGGTGGAGTGGTGTCCTCGTCCTGCGCCGGAGCCGCCACCGCGGACAGATGCCCACCCAGACCCTCCCCTTGAGTTTTAGGGGTGCGCCCGGAGTTCGCACCTTGAGGGGGGGGTTCTGTCACGTTCCTGACCTGTTTTCCATTGTTTTTGTTTCCTCTGATTGAGAACCATGTTGCTGTGTATGTCGCACCACACGGTACTGTCTCGTTCGTTCGTTTTTTCCTGTTCGTGCGTTCATGTTATATGTTCACAAGTTCAGGTCTGTTTAAGATGTGGTATCCACCTTGACAATAGAAAAGGTTAACGTCGTTTGTTGTTTTTGTAAGTTATCAAGTGTATTTCGTGTCAGTGTTCGTCTTGTCAATTAAATTCATGTCTACATACCTCGCTGCGTGTTGGTCCGATCAATGCTCCTCCTCGTCCGAGGAGGAGGAATATGACGAACGTTACAGGGGTATTGTGTGTAGATTGATGATGAAAAAATGTAATATAATCAATTTTAGAATAAGGCTGTAACGTAACAAAATGTGGAAAAAGGAAAGGAATGAATTCTTTCCGAATGCACTTTTTCATCTCTCTGTAATCTCTATGTCATCTATATGTCATCTCTATGTCATCTCTATGTCATATCTATGTCATATCTCCATCATCTCTCTGTAATCTCTATTTCATCTCTATGTAATCTCTCCGTCATCTTTACGGCATCTCTTACATAATACCTACATCATCTTTATGTCATCGTTATGTCATCTCTATGTCATCTCTAAGTAATCTCTACATAATACCTACATCATCTCTGTCATCTCTAAGTAATCTCTATGTAATCTCTACATAATCCCTACGTCATCTCTGTCATCTCTATGTCATCTCTATGTCATCTCTATGTCATATCTATGTCATCTCTATGTCATCTCTATGTCATCTCTAAGTAATCTCTATGTAATCTCTACATAATCCCTACGTCATCTATGTCATCTCTATGTCATCTCTATGTCATCTCTATGTCATCTCTATGTCATCTCTATGTCATCTCTCTGTCATGTAAAAACCCTGAGAACTGAGAAACATTATTATTTTATTTTTATTTCTCCTTTTCTCCCTTCTTTCTCTCGCCAGCCATGAGTTATCAGAGTACATCCCCCCCCTTCTTTTTGGGAAGCAGCCCCCCCAGGCATGGGTCACCATGGTAACGCAGCACATGCAGCAGGTCCAGACCCTCAACCCGCACCAGGCCAAAGCTCAGTTCCTGGGTACGACACAGACACACACCTAACACACATACAATACATATACAAAAGTATGTGGACACCCCTTCAAATGAGTGGATTTGGCTATTTCAGCCATACCCTGACAGGTGTATCAAATCGAGCACACCGCCATGCAATCTCTATAGACAAACATTGGCAGTAGAATGGCCTTACAGAGGAGCTCAGTGACTTTCAAAGTAGCGCTGTCATAGGATCCCACCTTTCCAAACAAGTCAGTTTGTCAAATTTTTGCCCTGCTAGAGCTGCCTGTCAACTGTAAGTGCTGTTACTGTCATTATTGTTGTTATTGTTATTGTCAAGTGGAAACATCTAGAAGCAACAACATCTCAGCCGCAAAGGACAGGACAAACAAGCTCACAGAACAGGACCCGCCGAGTGCTGAAGAATATAGTGTATGAATTTATATATATATATATTAATATATACATATGTATATTACCTGGTGCAGGTAATAGTAGTAATTGTGCTGAAGAATATAGTGTGTAAAAATTGTCTGTCCTCGAACTACCGAGTTCCAAACTTTCTCTGGAAGCAACGTCAACACAATAACTGTTCGTAGGGAGCGTTATGAAATGGGTTTCCGTGGCCGAGCAGCCGCACACAAGACTAAGAACACCACGCGCAATGCCAAGCGTCGGATGGAGTGGTGTGAAGCTCGCCGCCATTGGACTCTGGAGCAGTGTCTTCTCTGGAGTGATAATTAACACTTTACCATCTGGCAGTCCGACGGACGAATCTGGGTTTGGCAGATGTCAGTATAATGCTACCTGCCCCAATGCATAGTGCCAACTGTAAAGTTTGGTGGAGGAGGAATAATGGTTTGGGGCTGTTTTTCATGGTTCGGGCCCCTTAGTTCCAGTGAAGGGAAATCTTAACGCTACAGCATACAATGACATTCTGTGCTTCCAACTTTGTGGCAACAGTTTGGGGAAGGCCCTTTCTTGTTTCAGCATGACAATGCCCCCGTGCACAAAGCGAGGTCCATACAGAAATTGTTTGTTGTGATCGGTGTGGGATGAATTGGAATACCGACTGTGAGCCAGGCCTAATCCCCCAACATCAGTTCCCGACCTCACTAATGCTCATTTGGCTTAATGGAAATAAGTCCCCGCAGCAATGATTCTAACATCCAGTGGAAAGCCTTCCCAGAAGAGTGGAGACTGTTATAGCAGCAATGTTCCAACATCTAGTGGAAAGCCTTCCCAGAAGAGTGGAGGCTGTTATAGCAGCAATGTTCCAACATCTAGTGGAAAGCCTTCCCAGAAGAGTGGAGGCTGTTATAGCAGCGATGTTCCAACATCTAGTGGAAAGCCTTCCCAGAAGAGTGGAGGCTGTTATAGCAGCGATGTTCCAACATCTAGTGGAAAGCCTTCCCAGAAGAGTGGAGGCTGTTATAACAGCAATGTTCCAACATCTAGAGAAAAGCCTTCCCAGAAGAGTGGAGGCTGTTATAGTAGCAGAAATAGGGGACCAACTCCATATTGATAACCATGACGTTGGAATGAGATGTTGGACTAGCAGGTGTCCACATACTTTTGGACGTGTCGTGTACCTGCTGAGGGGAGGATGGCTCAGAATAATGTCATTACACCTCCAGACCACGAGCCCGTCCTCCCCAATTAAGGTGCCACCAACCTCCTGTGACGTACACCCCAGGATATATTGTGTGTGTGTCTGACTGTGCTCCCCCCCCTCCCTCCCCAGGTCTGGTCAGTGCGTTCCCCATGTGTGTGTCTGACTGTGCTCCCCCCCTCCCTCCCCAGGTCTGGTCAGTGCGTTCCCCATGTTTGGCTCCTCCTTCTTCTACGTCCAGTCTAGCAGCAGTGGCTCCATCTACACTCCCTGTATCTTGGCTGTCAATCAAAATGGACTGCACTTTCTAAACAAGGACACTCACGTAAGTCCCGCCCACTCTGCTCACTAAATCCCGCCCACATCACTCACTAAGTCCCGCCCACTCTGCTCACTAAGTCCCGCCCACTCTGCTCATTAAGTCCCGCCCACTCTGCTCACTAAGTCCCGCCCACTCTGCTCACTAAGACCCGCCCCAGTAGTAATTGTATGGTTGGTTCCTGGGGTAGAGGATCTGCAGACAGTGGTCCCCCTGGTGCAGGTAATAGTAGTAATTGTATGGTTGGTCCCTGGGGTACAGGAGCTGCAGACAGTGGTCTCCCTGGTGCAGGTAATAGTAGTAATTGTATGGTTGGTCCCTGGGGTACAGGAGCTGCAGACAGTGGTCACCCCTGGTGCAGGTAATAGTAGTAATTGTATGGTTGGTTCCTGGGGTAGAGGATCTGCAGACAGTGGTCCCCCTGGTGCAGGTAATAGTAGTAATTGTATGGTTGGTCCCTGGGGTACAGGAGCTGCAGACAGTGGTCTCCCTGGTGCAGGTAATAGTAGTAATTGTATGGTTGGTCCCTGGGGTACAGGATCTGCAGACAGTGGTCCCCCTGGTGCAGGTATTAGTAGTAATTGTATGGTTGGTTCCTGGGGTACAGGATCTGCAGACAGTGGTCCCCCTGGTGCAGGTAATAGTAGTATTTGTATGGTTGGTTCCTGGGGTACAGGATCTGCAGACAGTGGTCCCCCTGGTGCAGGTAATAGTAGTAATTGTATGGTTGGTTCCTGTAATACAGGATCTGCAGACAGTGGTCCCCCTGGTGCAGGTAATAGTAGTATTTGTATGGTTGGTTCCTGTAATACAGGATCTGCAGACAGTGGTCACCCCTGGTGCAGGTAATAGTAGTATTTGTATGGTTGGTTCCTGTAATACAGGATCTGCAGACAGTGGTCCCCCTGGTGCAGGTAATAATAGTAATTGTATGGTTGGTTCCTGGGGTTCAGGATCTGCAGACAGTGGTCCCCCTGGTGCAGGTAATAGTAGTAATTGTATGGTTGGCTCCTGGGGTACAGGATCTGCAGACAGTGGTCCCCCTGGTGCAGGTAATAGTAGTAATTGTATGGTTGGTCCCATTGGTACAGGATCTGCAGACAGTGGTCCCCCTGGTGCAGGTAATAGTAGTAATTGTATGGTTGGTCCCATTGGTACAGGATCTGCAGACAGTAGTCCCCCTGGTGCAGGTAATAGTAGTAATTGTATGGTTGGTCCCATTGGTACAGGATCTGCAGACAGTGGTCCCCCTTGTGCAGGTAATAGTAGTAATTGTATGGTTGGTTCCTGGGGTACAGGATCTGCAGACAGTGGTCCCCCTGGTGCAGGTAATAGTAGTAATTGTATGGTTGGTTCCTGTGGTACAGGATCTGCAGACAGTGGTCCCCCTGGTGCAGGTAATAGTAGTAATTGTATGGTTGGTCCCTGGGGTACCTGATCTGCAGACAGTGGTCCCCCTGGTGCAGGTAATAGTAGTAATTGTATCGTTGGTCCCTGGGGTACAGGATCTGCAGACAGTGGTCCCCCTGGTGCAGGTAATAGTAGTAATTGTATGGTTGGTTCCTGGGGTACAGGATCTGCAGACAGTGGTCCCCCTGGTGCAGGTAATAGTAGTAATTGTATGGTTGGTCGCTCTGGTACAGGATCTGCAGACAGTGGTCTCCCTGGTGCAGGTAATAGTAGTAATTGTATGGTTGGTTCCTGGGGTACAGGATATGCAGCCAGTGGTCCCCCTGGTGCAGGTAATAGTAGTAATTGTATGGTTGGTCCCTGGGGTACAGGATCTGCTGACAGTGGTCCCCCTGGTGCAGGTAATAGTAGTAATTGTATGGTTGGTCCCTGTGGTGCAGGATCTGCAGACAGTGGTCCCCCTTGTGCAGGTAATAGTAGTAATTGTATGGTTGGTTCCTGGGGTACAGGATCTGCAGACAGTGGTCTCCCTGGTGCAGGTAATAGTAGTAATTGTATGGTTGGTTCCTGGGGTACAGGATCTGCAGACATTGGTCCCCCTGGTGCAGGTAATAGTAGTAATTGTATGGTTGGTTCCTGGGGTACAGGATCTGCAGACAGTGGTCTCCCTGGTGCAGGTAATAGTAGTAATTGTATGGTTGGTTCCTGGGGTACAGGATCTGCAGACATTGGTCCCCCTGGTGCAGGTAGTAGTAGTAATTGTATGGTTGGTTCCTGGGGTACAGGATCTGCAGACAGTGGTCCCCCTGGTGCAGGTAATTGTAGTAATTGTATGGTTGGTCCCTGTGGTGCAGGAGCTGCAGACAGTGGTCCCTCTGGCGGAGGTGCAGTCCACCCGCACCCAGAGACCCTCGGCAGGGACCAGCTACCCCTACGTAGACCTCACTCTGGGAGATCTGACCTCTCACAGGGTCACACAGATACAGCTGAAACAGGTAAACACACACACATCATACACACACTCACACTCACACTCACACTCACACTCACACTCACACTCACACTCACACTCACACACTCACAGATACAGCTGAAACAGGTACACTCACACACACACACTCACAGATACAGTTGAAACAGGTACACTCACACACACACTCACAGATACAGCTGAAACAGGTAACACACACATCATACACACACACACAAGCACCTGTACCAACACACACACATGGTGTATACACACCTACACACACACATTGTAACTATGTCATGTTATATGTGTGTGTGTGTGTTTAGGGTCTGGAGCTGTGTCGGGTCATTGCCATGCACGTGGAGAGCATGCTGTCTCTCAGGGAGAAGAGACTCACCCTGCCGCCCAGCGAGGTCACTGTGTTATAAGACACTGTCTGTCTGTCTGTCAGGGAGTAGAGACTCACCCTGCCACCCAGCGAGGTCACTGTGTTATAAGACACTGTCTGTCTGTCTCTCAGGGAGTAGAGACTCACCCTGCCACCCAGCGAGGTCACTGTGTTATAAGACACTGTCTGTCTGTCTGTCAGGGAGTAGAGACTCACCCTGCCACCCAGCGAGGTCACTGTGTTATAAGACACTGTCTGTCTGTCTCTCCGGGAGAAGAGACTCACCCTGCCGCCCAGCGAGGTCACTGTGTTATAAGACACTGTCTGTCTGTCTCTCAGGGAGTAGAGACTCACCCTGCCACCCAGCGAGGTCACTGTGTTATAAGACACTGTCTGTCTGTCTCTCAGGGAGTAGAGACTCACCCTGCCACCCAGCGAGGTCACTGTGTTATAAGACACTGTCTGTCTGTCTCTCAGGGAGTAGAGACTCACCCTGCCACCCAGCGAGGTCACTGTGTTATAAGACACTGTCTGTCTGTCTCTCAGGGAGAAGAGACTCACCCTGCCGCCCAGCGACATCACTGTGTTATAAGACACTGTCTGTCTGTCTCTCAGGGAGAAGAGACTCACCCTGCCACCCAGCGAGGTCACTGTGTTATAAGACACTGTCTGTCTGTCTCTCAGGGAGTAGAGACTCACCCTGCCACCCAGCGAGGTCACTGTGTTATAAGACACTGTCTGTCTGTCTCTCAGGGAGAAGAGACTCACCCTGCCGCCCAGCGACATCACTGTGTTATAAGACACTGTCTGTCTGTCTCTCAGGGAGAAGAGACTCACCCTGCCACCCAGCGAGGTCACTGTGTTATAAGACACTGTCTGTCTGTCTCTCAGGGAGAAGAGACTCACCCTGCCACCCAGCGAGGTCACTGTGTTATAAGACACTGTCTGTCTGTCTCTCAGGGAGAAGAGACTCACCCTGCCACCCAGCGAGGTCACTGTGTTATAAGACACTGTCTGTCTGTCTCTCAGGGAGAAGAGACTCACCCTGCCACCCAGCGAGGTCACTGTGTTATAAGATACTGTCTGTCTGTCTGTCAGGGAGTAGAGACTCACCCTGCCACCCAGCGAGGTCACTGTGTTATAAGACACTGTCTGTCTCTCAGGGAGAAGAGACTCACCCTGCCACCCAGCGAGGTCACTGTGTTATAAGACACTGTCTGTCTGTCTCTCAGGGAGTAGAGACTCACCCTGCCGCCCAGCGAGGTCACTGTGTTATAAGACACTGTCTGTCTCTCAGGGAGTAGAGACTCACCCTGCCACCCAGCGAGATCACTGTGTTATAAGACACTGTCTGTCTGTCTCTCAGGGAGTAGAGATTCACCCTGCCACCCAGCGAGGTCACTGTGTTATAAGACACTGTCTGTCTGTCAGGGAGTAGAGACTCACCCTGCCACCCAGCGAGGTCACTGTGTCATAAGACACTGTCTGTCTGTCTCTCAGGGAGTAGAGATTCACCCTGCCACCCAGCGAGGTCACTGTGTTATAAGACACTGTCTGTCTGTCTCTCAGGGAGAAGAGACTCACCCTGCCACCCAGCGAGGTCACTGTGTTATAAGACACTGTCTGTCTGTCTCTCAGGGAGAAGAGACTCACCCTGCCGCCCAGCGAGGTCACTGTGTTATAAGACACTGTCTGTCTCTCAGGGAGTAGAGACTCACCCTGCCACCCAGCGACATCACTGTGTTATAAGACACTGTCTGTCTGTCTCTCAGGGAGTAGAGACTCACCCTGCCATCCAGCGAGGTCACTGTGTTATAAGACACTGTCTGTCTGTCTGTCAGGGAGTAGAGACTCACCCTGCCACCCAGCGAGGTCACTGTGTTATAAGACACTGTCTGTCTGTCTCTCAGGGAGTAGAGATTCACCCTGCCACCCAGCGAGGTCACTGTGCTATAAGACACTGTCTGTCTGTCAGGGAGTAGAGACTCACCCTGCCACCCAGCGAGGTCACTGTGTTATAAGACACTGTCTGTCTCTCAGGGAGTAGAGATTCACCCTGCCACCCAGCGAGGTCACTGTGTTATAAGACACTGTCTGTCTGTCTGTCTCTCAGGGAGTAGAGATTTACCCTGCCACCCAGCGAGGTCACTGTGTTATAAGACACTGTCTGTCTCTCAGGGAGTAGAGACTCACCCTGCCACCCAGCGAGGTCACTGTGTTATAAGACACTGTCTGTCTCTCAGGGAGTAGAGACTCACCCTGCCACCCAGCGAGGTCACTGTGTTATAAGACACTGTCTGTCTCTCAGGGAGTAGAGACTCACCCTGCCACCCAGCGAGGTCACTGTGTTATAAGACACTGACTGTCTCTCAGGGAGTAGAGACTCACCCTGCCACCCAGCGAGGTCACTGTGTTATAAGACACTGTCTGTCTCTCAGGGAGTAGAGACTCACCCTGCCGCCCAGCGAGGTCACTGTGTTATAAGACACTGTCTGTCTCTCAGGGAGAAGAGACTCACCCTGCCACCCAGCGACATCACTGTGTTATAAGACACTGTCTGTCTGTCTCTCAGGGAGTAGAGACTCACCCTGCCGCCCAGCGACATCACTGTGTTATAAGACACTGTCTGTCTCTCAGGGAGTAGAGACTCACCCTGCCACCCAGCGAGGTCACTGTGTTATAAGACACTGTCTGTCTCTCAGGGAGTAGAGACTCACCCTGCCGCCCAGCGACATCACTGTGTTATAAGACACTGTCTGTCTCTCAGGGAGTAGAGACTCACCCTGCCACCCAGCGAGGTCACTGTGTTATAAGACACTGTCTGTCTGTCTCTCAGGGAGTAGAGACTCACCCTGCCGCCCAGCGACATCACTGTGTTATAAGACACTGTCTGTCTGTCTCTCAGGGAGTAGAGACTCACCCTGCCACCCAGCGAGGTCACTGTGTTATAAGACACTGTCTGTCTGTCTCTCAGGGAGTAGAGACTCACCCTGCCACCCAGCGAGGTCACTGTGTTATAAGACACTGTCTGTCTGTCTCTCAGGGAGTAGAGACTCACCCTGCCACCCAGCGAGGTCACTGTGCTATAAGACACTGTCTGTCTGTCTCTCAGGGAGTAGAGACTCACCCTGCCACCCAGCGAGATCACTGTGTTATAAGACACTGTCTGTCTGTCTCTCAGGGAGTAGTGACTCACCCTGCCACCCAGCGAGGTCACTGTGTTATAAGACACTGTCTGTCTCTCAGGGAGAAGAGACTCACCCTGCCACCCAGCGACATCACTGTGTTATAAGACACTCTCTGTCTGTCTCTCAGGGAGTAGAGACTCACCCTGTAAAACCATAAAACATGTGACAACCTAAATGTCAGAGTTTAAAAACATTAAAATTTGTTTGAAACCTTTAGATTTGCCAAGAAGAGAGTCATTTTTTTGCAATCATTTTCCAACCGGAAACTACATCAAGTGTATCTAGAGGTCATGCTATATATAGTGTATCTAGTAGCCATGCTATATATAGTGTATCTAGAGGTCATGCTATATATAGTGTATCTAGTAGCCATGCTAAATATAGTGTATCTAGTAGCCATGCTATATATAGTGTATCTAGTAGCCATGCTATATATAGTGTATCTAGTAGCCATGCTAAATATAGTGTATCTAGTAGCCATGCTATATATAGTGTATCTAGTAGCCATGCTATATATAGTGTATCTAGTAGCCATGCTATATATAGTGTATCTAGTAGCCATGCTATATATAGTGTATCTAGTAGCCATGCTATATATAGTGTATCTAGTAGCCATGCTATATATAGTGTATCTAGAGGTCATGCTATATATAGTGTATCTAGTAGCCATGCTATATATAGTGTATTTAGTAGCCATGCTATATATAGTGTATCTAGTAGCATGCTATATATAGTGTATCTAGTAGCCATGCTATATATAGTGTATCTAGTAGCCATGCTATATATAGTGTATCTAGTAGCCATGCTATATATAGTGTATCTAGTATCCATGCTATATATAGTGTATCTAGTAGTCATGCTATATATAGTGTATCTAGTAGTCATGCTATAAATAGTGTATCTAGTAACCATGCTATATATAGTGTATCTAGTAGCCATGCTATATATAGTGTATCTAGTAGCAATGCTATATATAGTGTATCTAGAGGTCATGCTATATATAGTGTATCTAGTAGCCATGCTATATATAGTGTATCTAGTAACCATGCTATATATAGTGTATCTAGTAGCCATGCTATATATAGTGTATCTAGTAGTCATGCTATATATAGTGTATCTAGTAGCCATGCTATATATAGTGTATCTAGTAGCCATGCTATATATAGTGTATCTAGTAACCATGCTATATATAGTGTATCTAGTAGCCATGCTATATATAGTGTATCTAGTAACCATGCTATATATAGTGTATCTAGAGGTCATGCTATATATAATGTATCTAGTAGCCATGCTATATATAGTGTATTTAGAGGTCATGCTATATATAGTGTATCTAGTAGCCATGCTATATATAATGTATCTAGTAGTCATGCTATATATAGTGTATCTAGAGGCCATGCTATATATAGTGTATCTAGTAGCCATGCTATATATAGTGTATCTAGAGGCCATGCTATATATAGTGTATCTAGTAGCCATGCTATATATAGTGTATCTAGTAGCAATGCTATATATAGTGTATCTAGAGGTCATGCTATATATAGTGTATCTAGTAGTCATGCTATATATAGTGTATCTAGTAGCCATGCTATATATAGTGTATCTAGTAGCCATGCTATATATAGTGTATCTAGTAGCCATGCTATATATAGTGAATCTAGGGGTCATGCTATATATAGTGTATCTAGAGGTCATGCTATATATAGTGTATCTAGAGGCCATGCTATATATAGTGTATCTAGTAGCCATGATATATATAGTGTATCTAGTAGCCATGCTATATATAGTGTATCTAGTAGTCATGCTATATATAGTGTATCTAGTAGCCATGCTATATATAGTGAATCTAGAGGTCATGCTATATATAGTGTATCTAGTAGCCATGCTATATATAGTGTATCTAGAGGTCATGTTATATATAGTGTATCTAGAGTATGCTATATATAGTGTATCTAGTAGCCATGCTATATATAGTGTATCTAGAGGCCATGCTATATATAGTGTATCTAGAGTATGCTATATATAGTGTATCTAGTAGCCATGCTATATATAGTGTATCTAGAGGTCATGCTATATATAGTTTATCTAGTAGCCATGCTATATATAGTGTATCTACAGGTCATGCTATATATAGTGTATCTAGTAGCCATGCTATATATAGTGTATCTAGTATCCATGCTATATATAGTGTTTCTAGTAGCCATGCTATATATAGTGTATATAGTAGCCATGCTATATATAGTGTATCTAGAGGGCATGCTATATATAGTGTAACTAGTAGCCATGCTATATATAGTGTATCTAGTAATCATGCTATACATAATGTATCTAGTAGCCATGCTTTATATAGTGTATCTAGTAGCCATGCTATATATAGTGTATCTAGTAGCCATGCTATATATAGTGTATCTACAGGTCATGCTATATATAGTGTATCTAGTAGCCATGCTATATATAGTGTATCTAGTAGCCATGCTATATATAGTATATCTACAGGTCATGCTATATATAGTGTATCTAGTAGCCATGCTATATATAGTGTATCTAGTAGCCATGCTATATATAGTGTATCTAGTAGCCATGCTATATATAGTGTATCTAGTAGCCATGCTATATATAGTGTATCTAGAGGTCATGCTATATATAGTGTATCTAGTAGCCATGCTATATATAGTGTATTTAGTAGCCATGCTATATATAGTGTATCTAGTAGCCATGCTATATATAGTGTATCTAGTAGCCATGCTATATATAGTGTATCTACAGGTCATGCTATATATAGTGTATCTAGTAGCCATGCTATATATAGTGTATCTAGTAGCCATGCTATATATAGTATATCTACAGGTCATGCTATATATAGTGTATCTAGTAGCCATGCTATATATAGTGTATCTAGTAGCCATGCTATATATAGTGTATCTAGTAGCATGCTATATATAGTGTATCTAGTATCCATGCTATATATAGTGTATCTAGTAGTCATGCTATATATAGTGTATCTAGTAGTCATGCTATAAATAGTGTATCTAGTAACCATGCTATATATAGTGTATCTAGTAGCCATGCTATATATAGTGTATCTAGTAGCCATGCTATATATAGTGTATCTAGTAGCCATGCTATATATAGTGTATCTAGAGGTCATGCTATATATAGTGTATCTAGTAGCCATGCTATATATAGTGTATCTAGTAGTCATGCTATATATAGTGTATTTAGTAGCCATGCTATATATAGTGTATCTAGTAGCCATGCTATATATAGTGTATCTAGTAGCCATGCTATATATAGTGTATCTAGTAGCCATGCTATATATAGTGTATCTAGTAGCCATGCTATATATAGTGTATCTAGTAGCCATGCTATATATAGTGTATCTAGTAGCCATGCTATATATAGTGTATCTAGTATCCATGCTATATATAGTGTATCTAGTAGTCATGCTATATATAGTGTATCTAGTAGTCATGCTATAAATAGTGTATCTAGTAACCATGCTATATATAGTGTATCTAGTAGCCATGCTATATATAGTGTATCTAGTAGCCATGCTATATATAGTGTATCTAGTAGCCATGCTATATATAGTGTATCTAGAGGTCATGCTATATATAGTGTATCTAGTAGCCATGCTATATATAGTGTATCTAGTAGCCATGCTATATATAGTGTATCTAGTAGCCATGCTATATATAGTGTATCTAGTAGCCATGCTATATATAGTGTATCTAGAGGTCATGCTATATATAGTGTATCTAGTAGCCATGCTTTATATAGTGTATCTAGTAGCCATGCTATATATAGTGTATCTAGTAGCCATGCTATATATAGTGTATCTACAGGTCATGCTATATATAGTGTATCTAGTAGCCATGCTATATATAGTATATCTACAGGTCATGCTATATATAGTGTATCTAGTAGCCATGCTATATATAGTGTATCTAGTAGCCATGCTATATATAGTATATCTACAGGTCATGCTATATATAGTGTATCTAGTAGCCATGCTATATATAGTGTATCTAGTAGCCATGCTATATATAGTGTATCTACAGGTCATGCTATATATAGTATATCTAGTAGCCATGCTATATATAGTGTATTTACAGGTCATGCTATATATAGTGTATCTAGTAGCCATGCTATATATAGTGTATCTAGTAGCCATGCTATATATAGTGTGTCTAGAGGTCATGCTATATATAGTGTATCTAATAGCCATGCTATATATAGTGTATCTAGTAGCCATGCTATATATAGTGTATCTAGTAGCCATGCTATATATAGTGTATCTAGTAGCCATGCTATATATAGTGTATCTAGAGGTCATGCTATATATAGTGTATCTAGTAGCCATGCTATATATAGTGTATTTAGTAGCCATGCTATATATAGTGTATCTAGTAGCATGCTATATATATTGTATTTAGTAGCCATGCTATATATAGTGTATCTAGTAGCCATGCTATATATAGTGTATCTAGTATCCATGCTATATATAGTGTATCTAGTAGTCATGCTATATATAGTGTATCTAGTAGTCATGCTATAAATAGTGTATCTAGTAACCATGCTATGTATAGTGTATCTAGTAGCCATGCTATATATAGTGTATCTAGTAGCCATGCTATATATAGTGTATCTAGTAGCCATGCTATATATAGTGTATCTAGTAGCCATGCTATATATAGTGTATCTAGTAGTCATGCTATATATAGTGTATCTAGTAGCCATGCTATATATAGTGTATCTAGTAGCCATGCTATATATAGTGTATCTAGTAACCATGCTATATATAGTGTATCTAGAGGTCATGCTATATATAATGTATCTAGTAGCCATGCTATATATAGTGTATTTAGAGGTCATGCTATATATAGTGTATCTAGTAGCCGTGCTCTATATAATGTATCTAGTAGTCATGCTATATATAGTGTATCTAGAGGCCATGCTATATATAGTGTATCTAGTAGCCATGCTATATATAGTGTATCTAGAGGCCATGCTATATATAGTGTATCTAGTAGCCATGCTATATATAGTGTATCTAGAGGTCATGCTATATATAGTGAATCTAGAGGTCATGCTATATATAGTGTATCTAGTAGCCATGCTATATATAGTGTATCTAGTAGCCATGCTATATATAGTGTATCTAGTAGCCATGCTATATATAGTGTATCTAGTATCCATGCTATATATAGTGTATCTAGTAGTCATGCTATATATAGTGTATCTAGTAGTCATGCTATAAATAGTGTATCTAGTAACCATGCTATATATAGTGTATCTAGTAGCCGTGCTATATATAGTGTATCTAGTAGCCATGCTATATATAGTGTATCTAGTAGCCATGCTATATATAGTGTATCTAGAGGTCATGCTATATATAGTGTATCTAGTAGCCATGCTATATATAGTGTATCTAGTAGCCATGCTATATATAGTGTATCTAGTAGCCATGCTATATATAGTGTATCTAGTAGCCATGCTATATATAGTGTATCTAGAGGTCATGCTATATATAGTGTATCTAGTAGCCATGCTTTATATAGTGTATCTAGTAGCCATGCTATATATAGTGTATCTAGTAGCCATGCTATATATAGTGTATCTACAGGTCATGCTATATATAGTGTATCTAGTAGCCATGCTATATATAGTATATCTACAGGTCATGCTATATATAGTGTATCTAGTAGCCATGCTATATATAGTGTATCTAGTAGCCATGCTATATATAGTATATCTACAGGTCATGCTATATATAGTGTATCTAGTAGCCATGCTATATATAGTGTATCTAGTAGCCATGCTATATATAGTGTATCTACAGGTCATGCTATATATAGTATATCTAGTAGCCATGCTATATATAGTGTATCTACAGGTCATGCTATATATAGTGTATCTAGTAGCCATGCTATATATAGTGTGTCTAGAGGTCATGCTATATATAGTGTATCTAGTAGCCATGCTATATATAGTGTATCTAGTAGCCATGCTATATATAGTGTATCTAGTAGCCATGCTATATATAGTGTGTCTAGAGGTCATGCTATATATAGTGTATCTAGTAGCCATGCTATATATAGTGTATTTAGTAGCCATGCTATATATAGTGTATCTAGTAGCATGCTATATATAGTGTATTTAGTAGCCATGCTATATATATTGTATTTAGTAGCCATGCTATATATAGTGTATCTAGTAGCCATGCTATATATAGTGTATCTAGTATCCATGCTATATATAGTGTATCTAGTAGTCATGCTATATATAGTGTATCTAGTAGTCATGCTATAAATAGTGTATCTAGTAACCATGCTATATATAGTGTATCTAGTAGCCATGCTATATATAGTGTATCTAGTAGCCATGCTATATATAGTGTATCTAGTAGCCATGCTATATATAGTGTATCTAGTAGCCATGCTATATATAGTGTATCTAGTAGTCATGCTATATATAGTGTATCTAGTAGCCATGCTATATATAGTGTATCTAGTAGCCATGCTATATATAGTGTATCTAGTAGCCGTGCTCTATATAATGTATCTAGTAGTCATGCTATATATAGTGTATCTAGAGGCCATGCTATATATAGTGTATCTAGTAGCCATGCTATATATAGTGTATCTAGAGGCCATGCTATATATAGTGTATCTAGTAGCCATGCTATATATAGTGTATCTAGAGGTCATGCTATATATAGTGAATCTAGAGGTCATGCTATATATAGTGTATCTAGTAGCCATGCTATATATAGTGTATCTAGAGGTCATGTTTTATATAGTGATTCTAGAGTATGCTATATATAGTGTATCTAGTAGCCATACTATATATAGTGTATCTAGAGGTCATGCTATATATAGTGTATCTAGTAGCCATGCTATATATAGTGTATCTACAGGTCATGCTATATATAGTGTATCTAGTAGCCATGCTATATATAGTGTATCTAGTATCCATGCTATATATAGTGTATCTAGTAGCCATGCTATATATAGTGTATATAGTAGCCATGCTATATATAGTGTATCTAGAGGGCATGCTATATATAGTGTATCTAGTAGCCATGCTATATATAGTGTATCTAGTAATCATGCTATACATAATGTATCTAGTAGCCATGCTTTATATAGTGTATCTAGAGGTCATGCTATATATAGTGTATCTAGTAGCCATGCTATATATAGTGTATCTACAGGTCATGCTATATATAGTGTATCTAGTAGCCATGCTATACATAGTGTATCTAGAGGTCATGCTATATATAGTGTATCTAGTAGCCATGCTATATATAGTGTATTTAGTAGCCATGCTATATATAGTGTATCTAGTAGCCATGCTATATATAGTGTATCTAGTAGCCATGCTATATATAGTGTATCTAGTAGCCATGCTATATATAGTGTATCTAGTAGCCATGCTATATATAGTGTATCTAGTATCCATGCTATATATAGTGTATCTAGTAGTCATGCTGTATATAGTGTATCTAGTAGTCATGCTATAAATAGTGTATCTAGTAACCATGCTATATATAGAGTATCTAGTAGCCATGCTATATATAGTGTATCTAGTAGCCATGCTATATATAGTGTATCTAGAGGTCATGCTATATATAGTGTATCTGGTAGCCATGCTATATATAGTGTATCTAGTAACCATGCTATATTTAGTGTATCTAGTAGCCTTGCTATATATAGTGTATCTAGTATCCATGCTATATATAGTGTATCTAGAGGTCATGCTATATATAGTGTATCTAGAGGTCATGCTATATATAGTGTATCTAGAGGTCATGCTATATATAGTGTATCTAGTAGCATGCTATATATAGTGTATCTACAGGTCATGCTATATATAGTGTATCTAGTAGCATGCTATATATAGTGTATCTAGTAGTCATGCTATATATAGTGTATCTAGTAGTCATGCTATATATAGTGTATCTAGTAGCCATGCTATATATAGTGTATCTAGTAGCCATGCTATATATAGTGTATCTAGTAGTCATGCTATATATAGTGTATCTAGTAGCCATGCTATATATAGTGTATCTAGTAGCCATGCTATATATAGTGTATCTAGAGGTCATGCTATATATAGTGTATCTAGTAGCATGCTATATATAGTGTATCTACAGGTCATGCTATATATAGTGTATCTACAGGTCATGCTATATATAGTATATCTAATAGCCATGCTATATATAGTGTATCTACAGGTCATGCTATATATAGTGTATCTAGTAGCCATGCTATATATAGTGTATCTAGTAGCCATGCTATATATAGTGTATCTAGAGGTCATGCTATATATAGTGTATCTAGTAGCCATGCTATATATAATGTATCTAGAGGTCATGCTATATATAGTGTATCTAGTAGCCATGCAATATATAGTGTATCTAGAGGTCATGTATATATAGTGTATCTAGTAGCCATGCTATATATAGTGTATCTAGTAACCATGCTACATATAGTGTATCTAGTAGCCATGCTATATATAGTGTATATAGTAGTCATGCTATATATAGTGTATCTAGTAGCCATGCTATATATAGTGTATCTAGTAGCCATGCTATATATAGTGTATCTAGAGGTCATGCTATATAGAGTGTATCTAGTAGCATGCTATATATAGTGTATCTACAGGTCATGCTATATATAGTATATCTAATAGCCATGCTATACATAGTGTATCTACAGGTCATGCTATATATAGTGTATCTAGTAGCATGCTATATATAGTGTATCTAGTAGCCATGCTATATATTGTATCTAGTAGCCATGCTATATATAGTGTATCTAGAGGTCATGCTATATATAGTGTATCTAGTAGCATGCTATATATAGTGTATCTACAGGTCATGCTATATATAGTATATCTAATAGCCATGCTATATATAGTGTATCTACAGGTCATGCTATATATAGTGTATCTAGTAGCCATGCTATATATAGTGTATCTAGTCGCCGTGCTATATATAGTGTATCTAGAGGTCATGCTATATATAGTGTATCTAGTAGCCATGCTATATATAGTGTATCTAGTAGCCATGCTAGATATATTGTATCTGGTAGTCATGCTATATATAGTGTATCTAGTAGCCATGCTATATATAGTGTATTTTGTATCCATGCTATATATAGTGTATCTAGTAGCCATGCTATATATAGTGTATCTAGTAGCCATGCTATATATAGTGTATCTAGTAGCCATGCTATATATAGTGTATCTAGTAGCCATACTATATATAGTGTATCTAGTAGCCATGCTATATATAGTGTATCTAGAGGTCATGTTATATATAGTGTATCTAGTAGCCATGCTATATATAGTGTATCTAGTAGCCATGCTATGTATAGTGTATCTAGTAGTCATGCCATATACAGTGTATCTAGTAGCCATGCTATATATAGTGTATCTAGTAGTCATGCTATATATAGTGTATCTAGTAGCCATGCTATATATAGTGTATCTAGAGGTCATGCTATATATAGTATATCTAATAGTCCTGCAATATATAGTGTATCTAGTAGCCATGCTATATATAGTGTATCTAGTAGTCCTGCAATATATAGTGTATCTAGTAGCCATGCTATATATTGTGTATATAGTAGCCATGCTATATATAGTGTATCTAGTAGCCATGCTATATATAGTGTATCTAGTAACCATGCTATATATAGTGTATCTAGTAGCCATGCTATATATAGTGTATCTAGAGGTCATGCTATATATAGTGTATCTAGTAGCCATGCTATATATAGTGTATCTAGTAGCTTGCTATATATAGTGTATCTAATAGCCATGCTATATATAGTGTATCTAGTAACCATGCTATATATAGTGTATCTAGTAGCCATGCTATATATAGTGTATCTAGAGGTCATGTTATATATAGTGTATCTAGCAGCCATGCTATATATAGTGTATCTAGTAGCCATGCTATATATAGTGTATCTAGTAACCATGCTATATATAGTGTATCTAGTAGCAATGCTATATATAGTGTATCTAGAGGTCATGCTATATATAGTGTATCTAGTAGCCATGCTATATATAGTGTATCTAGTAGCTTGCTATATATAGTGTATCTAGTAGCCATGCTATATATAGTGTATCTAGTAACCATGCTATATATAGTGTATCTAGTAGCCATGCTATATATAGTGTATCTAGAGGTCAAGTTATATATAGTGTATCTAGCAGCCATGCTATATATAGTGTATCTAGTAGCCATGCTATATATAGTGTATCTAGTAACCATGCTATATATAGTGTATCTAGTAGCCATGCTATATATAGTGTATCTAGAGGTCATGCTATATATAGTGTATGTAGTAGCCATGCTATATATAGTGTATCTAGTAGCCATGCTATATATAGTGTATCTAGTAACCATGCTATATATAGTGTATCTAGTAGCCATGCTATATATAGTGTATGTAGAGGTCATGCTATATATAGTGTATCTAGAGGTCATGCTATATATATTGTATCTAGAGGTCATGCTATATATAGTGTATCTAGAGGTCATGCTATATATAGTGTATCTAGTAGCCATGCTATATATAGTGTATCTAGAGGTCATGCTATATATAGTGTATCTAGAGGTCATGCTATATATAGTGTATCTAGAGGTCATGCTATATATAGTGTATCTAGAGGTCATGCTATATATAGTGTATCTAGTAGCCATGCTATATATAGTGTATCTAGAGGTCATGCTATATATAGTGTATCTAGAGGTCATGCTATATATTGTGTATCTAGAGGTCATGCTGTATATAGTGTATCTAGAGGTCATGCTATATATAGTGTATCTAGTAGTCATGCTATATATAATGTATCTAGAGGTCATGCTATATGTAGTGTATCTAGTAGCCATGCTATATATAGTGTATCTAGAGGTCATGCTATATATAGTGTATCTAGTAGCCATGCTATATATAGTGTATCTAGTAGTCATGCTATATATAGTGTATCTAGTAGCCATGCTATATATAGTGTATCTAGAGGTCATGCTATATATAGTGTATCTAGTAGCCATGCTATATATAGTGTATCTAGTAGCCATGCTATATATAGTGTATCTAGTAGCCATGCTATATATAGTGTATCTAGAGGTCATGCTATATATAGTGTATCTAGTAGCCATGCTATATATAGTGTATCTAGAGGTCATGCTATATATAGTGTATCTAGTAGCCATGCTATATATAGTGTATCTAGTAGCCATGCTATATATAGTGTATCTAGTAGCCATGCTATATATAGTGTATCTAGTAGCCATGCTATATATAGTGTATCTAGTAGCCATGCTATATATAGTGTATCTAGTAGCCATGCTATATATAGTGTATCTAGAGGCCATGCTATATATAGTGTATCTAGAGGTCATGCTATATATAGTGTATCTAGTAACCATGCTATATATAGTGTATCTAGTAGCAATGCTATATATAGTGTATCTAGAGGCCATGCTATATATAGTGTATCTAGAGGTCATGCTATATATAGTGTATCTAGTAGCCATGCTATATATAGTGTATCTAGTAGCCATGCTATATATAGTGAATCTAGAGGTCATGCTATATATAGTGTATCTAGAGGTCATGCTATATATAGTGTATCTAGAGGTCATGCTATATATAGTGTATCTAGTAGTCATGCTATATATAGTGTATCTAGTAACCATGCTATATATAGTGTATCTAGTAGCCATGCTATATATGGTGTGTCTAGAGGTCATGCTATATATAGTGTTTCTAGTAGCCATGCTATATATAGTGTATCTATTAGCCATGATATATATAGTGTATCTAGAGGTCATGCTATATATAGTGTATCTAGTAGCCATGCTATATATAGTGTATCTAGAGGCCATGCTATATATGGTGTATCTAGTAGTCATGCTATATATAGTGTATCTAGTAGCCATGATATATATAGTGTATCTAGTAGTCATGCTATATATAATGTATCTAGTAGCCATGCTATATATAGTGTATCTAGAGGTCATGCTATATATAGTGTATCTAGTAGCCATGCTATATATAGTGTATCTAGTAGCCATGATATATATAGTGTATCTAGTAGTCATGCTATATATAGTGTATCTAGTAGCCATGCTATATATAGTGTATCTAGAGGTCATGCTATATATAGTGTATCTACAGGTCATGCTATATATAGTGTATCTAGAGGTCATGCTATATATAGTGTATCTAGTAGCCATGCTATATATAGTGTATCTAGTAGCCATGATATATATAGTGTATCTAGAGGTCATGCTATATATAGTGTATCTAGTAGCCATGCTATATATAGTGTATCTAGTAGCCATGATATATATAGTGTATCTAGTAGTCATGCTATATATAGTGTATCTAGTAGTCATGCTATATGTAGTGTATCTAGTAGCCATGCTATATATAGTGTATCTAGAGGTCATGCTATATTTAGTGTATCTAGTAGCCATGCTATATATAGTGTATCTAGTAGCCATGCTATATATAGTGTATCTAGTAACCATGCTATATATAGTGTATCTAGTAGCCATGCTATATATAGTGTATCTAGAGGTCATGCTATATATAGTGTATCTAGAGGTCATGCTATATATAGTGTATCTAGAGGTCATGCAATATATAGTGTATCTAGAGGCAGAGCCGTCCTGTCACCGTTAGGAGAGGGATTTGGCAGGGATGTCCACTCTGGGGGTCAGCTCTACCTGTTCAGCCATAGATCCACTGCTGTGTAGGCTAAGAGAGATACTGCAGGGGTAGTCAGCTCTGGGTTCTCGCAGTCTTCCTGGAGGGTTATATTGGAGCAGAGCAGGATCTCCTAGTCTCCCTGGAAGGTTATAGTGGAGCAGAGCAGGATCTCCTAGTCTTCCTGGAGGGTTATAGTGGAGCAGAGCAGGATCTCCTAGTCTTCCTGGAGGGTTATAGTGGGTCAGAGCAGGATCTCCTAGTCTTCCTGGAGGGTTATAGTGGAGCAGAGCAGGATCTCCTAGTCTTCCTGGAGGGTTATAGTGGAGCAAAGCAGGATCTCCTAGTCTTCCTGGAGGGTTATAGTGGAGCAGAGCAGGATCTCCTATTCTTCCTGGAGGGTTATAGTGGAGCAGAGAAGAATCTCCTAGTCTTCCTGGAGGGTTATAGTGGAGCAGAGCAGGATCTCCTAGTCTTCCTGGAGGGTTATAGTGGAGCAGAGCAGGATCTCCTAGTCTTCCTGGAGGGTGATAGTGGAGCAGAGCAGGATCTCCTAGTCTTCCTGGAGGGTTATAGTGGAGCAGAGCAGGATCTCCTAGTCTTCCTGGAGGGTTATAGTGGAGCAGAGCAGGATCTCCTAGTCTTCCTGGAGGGTTATAGTGGAGCAGAGCAGGATCTCCTAGTCTTCCTGGAGGGTTATAGTGGAGCAGAGCAGGATCTCCTAGTCTTCCTGGAGGTTTATAGTGGAGCAGAGCAGGATCTCCTAGTCTTCCTGGAGGGTTATAGCGGAGCAGAGCAGGATCTCCTAGTCTTCCTGGAGGGTTATAGTGGAGGAGAGCAGGATCTCCTAGTCTTCCTGGAGGGTTATAGTGGAGCAGAGCAGGATCTCCTAGTCTTCCTGGAGGGTTATAGTGGAGCAGAGCAGGATATCCTAGTCTTCCTGGAGGGTTATAGTGGAGCAGAGCAGGATCTCCTAGTCTTCCTGGAGGGTTATAGTGGAGCAGAGCAGGATCTCCTAGTCTCCCTGGAGGGTTAAAGTGGAGCAGAGCATTATCTCCTAGTCTTCCTGGGGGAGTTATAGTGGAGCAGAGCAGGATCTCCTCGTCTTCCTGGAGGGTTATAGTGGAGCAGAGCAGGATCTCCTAGTCTTCCTGGAGGGTTATAGTGGAGCAGAGCAGGATCTCCTAGTCTTCCTAGAGGGTTATAGTGGAGCAGAGCAGGATCTCCTAGTCTTCCTGGAGGGTTACAGTGGGTCAGAGCAGGATCTCCTAGTCTTCTTGGAGGGTTATAGTGGAGCAGAGCAGGATCTCCTAGTGTTCCTGGAGGGTTATAGTGGAGCAGAGCAGGATCTCCTAGTCTTCCTGGAAGGTTATAGTGGAGCAGAGCAGGATCTCCTAGTCTTCCTGGAGGGTTATAGTGGAGCAGAGCAGGATCTCCTAGTCTTCCTGGAGGGTTATAGTGGAGCAGAGCAGGATCTCCTAGTCTTCCTGGAGGGTTCTAGTGGAGCAGAGCAGGATCTCCTAGTCTTCCTGGAGGGTTATAGTGGAGCAGAGCAGGATCTCCTAGTCTTCCTGGAGGGTTATAGTGGAGCAGAGCAGGATCTCCTAGTCTTCCTGGAGGGTTATAGTGGAGCAGAGCAGGATCTCCTAGTCTTCCTGGAGGTTTATAGTGGAGCAGAGCAGGATCTCCTAGTCTTCCTGGAGGGTTATAGCGGAGCAGAGCAGGATCTCCTAGTCTTCCTGGAGGGTTATAGTGGAGGAGAGCAGGATCTCCTAGTCTTCCTGGAGGGTTATAGTGGAGCAGAGCAGGATCTCCTAGTCTTCCTGGAGGGTTATAGTGGAGCAGAGCAGGATATCCTAGTCTTCCTGGAGGGTTATAGTGGAGCAGAGCAGGATCTCCTAGTCTTCCTGGAGGGTTATAGTGGAGCAGAGCAGGATCTCCTAGTCTCCCTGGAGGGTTAAAGTGGAGCAGAGCAGGATCTCCTAGTCTTCCTGGGGGAGTTATAGTGGAGCAGAGCAGGATCTCCTCGTCTTCCTGGAGGGTTATAGTGGAGCAGAGCAGGATCTCCTAGTCTTCCTGGAGGGTTATAGTGGAGCAGAGCAGGATCTCCTAGTCTTCCTAGAGGGTTATAGTGGAGCAGAGCAGGATCTCCTAGTCTTCCTGGAGGGTTACAGTGGGTCAGAGCAGGATCTCCTAGTCTTCTTGGAGGGTTATAGTGGAGCAGAGCAGGATCTCCTAGTGTTCCTGGAGGGTTATAGTGGAGCAGAGCAGGATCTCCTAGTCTTCCTGGAAGGTTATAGTGGAGCAGAGCAGGATCTCCTAGTCTTCCTGGAGGGTTATAGTGGAGCAGAGCAGGATCTCCTAGTCTTCCTGGAGGGTTATAGTGGAGCAGAGCAGGATCTCCTAGTCTTCCTGGAGGGTTATAGTGGAGCAGAGCAGGATCTCCTAGTCTTCCTGGAGGGTTATAGTGGAGCAGAGCAGGATCTCCTAGTCTTCCTGGAGGGTTATAGTGGAGCAGAGCAGGATCTCCTAGTCTTCCTGGAGGGTTATAGTGGAGCAGAGCAGGATCTCCTAGTCTTCCTGGAGGGTTATAGTGGAGCAGAGCAGGATCTCCTAGTCTTCCTGGAGGGTTATAGTGGAGCAGAGCAGGATCTCCTAGTGTTCCTGGAGGGTTATAGTGGAGCAGAGCAGGATCTCCTAGTCTTCCTGGAGGGTTATAGTGGAGCAGAGCAGGATCTCCTAGTCTTCCTGGAGGGTTATAGTGGAGCAGAGCAGGATCTCCTAGTCTTCCTGGAGGGTTATAGTGGAGCAGAGCAGGATCTCCTAGTCTTCCTGGAGGGTTACAGTGGGTCAGAGCAGGATCTCTTAGTCTTCCTGGAGGGTTATAGTGGAGCAGAGCAGGATCTCCTAGTCTTCCTGGAGGGTTATAGTGGAGCAGAGCAGGATCTCCTAGTCTTCCTGGAGGGTTATAGTGGAGCAGAGCAGGATCTCCTAGTCTTCCTGGAGGGTTATAGTGGGTCAGAGCAGGATCTCCTAGTCTTCCTGGAGGGTTATAGTTGAGCAGAGCAGGATCTCCTAGTCTTCCTGGAAGGTTATAGTGGAGCAGAGCAGGATCTCATAGTCTTCCTGGAGGGTTGTAGTGGAGCAGAGCAGGATCTCCTAGTCTTCCTGGAGGGTTATAGTGGAGCAGAGCAGGATCTCCTCGTCTTCCTGGAGGGTTATAGTGGAGCAGAGCAGGATCTCCTAGTCTTCCTGGAGGGTTATAGTGGAGCAGAGCAGGATCTCCTAGTCTTCCTAGAGGGTTATAGTGGAGCAGAGCAGGATCTCCTAGTCTTCCTGGAGGGTTACAGTGGGTCAGAGCAGGATCTCCTAGTCTTCTTGGAGGGTTATAGTGGAGCAGAGCAGGATCTCCTAGTGTTCCTGGAGGGTTATAGTGGAGCAGAGCAGGATCTCCTAGTCTTCCTGGAAGGTTATAGTGGAGCAGAGCAGGATCTCCTAGTCTTCCTGGAGGGTTATAGTGGAGCAGAGCAGGATCTCCTAGTCTTCCTGGAGGGTTATAGTGGAGCAGAGCAGGATCTCCTAGTCTTCCTGGAGGGTTATAGTGGAGCAGAGCAGGATCTCCTAGTCTTCCTGGAGGGTTATAGTGGAGCAGAGCAGGATCTCCTAGTCTTCCTGGAGGGTTATAGTGGAGCAGAGCAGGATCTCCTAGTCTTCCTGGAGGGTTATAGTGGAGCAGAGCAGGATCTCCTAGTCTTCCTGGAGGGTTATAGTGGAGCAGAGCAGGATCTCCTAGTCTTCCTGGAGGGTTATAGTGGAGCAGAGCAGGATCTCCTAGTGTTCCTGGAGGGTTATAGTGGAGCAGAGCAGGATCTCCTAGTCTTCCTGGAGGGTTATAGTGGAGCAGAGCAGGATCTCCTAGTCTTCCTGGAGGGTTATAGTGGAGCAGAGCAGGATCCCCTAGTCTTCCTGGAGGGTTATAGTGGAGCAGAGCAGGATCTCCTAGTCTTCCTGGAGGGTTGCAGTGGGTCAGAGCAGGATCTCTTAGTCTTCCTGGAGGGTTATAGTGGAGCAGAGCAGGATCTCCTAGTCTTCCTGGAGGGTTATAGTGGAGCAGAGCAGGATCTCCTAGTCTTCCTGGAGGGTTATAGTGGAGCAGAGCAGGATCTCCTAGTCTTCCTGGAGGGTTATAGTGGGTCAGAGCAGGATCTCCTAGTCTTCCTGGAGGGTTATAGTGGAGCAGAGCAGGATCTCCTAGTCTTCCTGGAGGGTTATAGTGGAGCAGAGCAGGATCTCATAGTCTTCCTGGAGGGTTGTAGTGGAGCAGAGCAGGATCTCCTAGTCTTCCTGGAGGGTTATAGTGGAGCAGAGCAGGATCTCCTAGTCTTCCTGGAGGGTTAAAGTGGAGCAGAGCAGGATCTCCTAGTCTTCCTGGAGGGTTATAGTGGAGCTGAGCAGGATCTCCTAGTCTTCCTGGAGGGTTACAGTGGGTCAGAGCAGGATCTCCTAGTCTTCCTGGAGGGTTATAGTGGAGCAGAGCAGGATCTCCTAGTCTTCCTGGAGGTTTATAGTGGAGCAGAACAGGATCTCCTAGTCTTCCTGGAGGGTTATAGCGGAGCAGAGCAGGATCTCCTAGTCTTCCTGGAGGGTTATAGCGGAGCAGAGCAGGATCTCCTAGTCTTCCTGGAGGGTTATAGTGGAGGAGAGCAGGATCTCCTAGTCTTCCTGGAGGGTTATAGTGGAGCAGAGCAGGATCTCTTAGTCTTCCTGGAGGGTAATAGTGGAGCAGAGCAGGATCTCCTAGTCTTCCTGGAGGGTTACAGTGGAGCAGAGCAGGATCTCCTAGTCTTCCTGGAGGGTTACAGTGGAGCAGAGCAGGATCTCCTAGTCTTCCTGGAGGGTTATAGTGGAGCAGAGCAGGATCTCCTAGTCTTCCTGGAAGGTTATAGTGGAGCAGAGCAGGATCTCCTAGTCTTCCTGGAGGGTTATACTGGAGCAGAGCAGGATCTCCTAGTCTTCCTGGAGGGTTATAGTGGAGCAGAGCAGGATCTCCTAGTCTTCCTGGAGGGTTATATTGGAGCAGAGCAGGATCTCCTAGTCTTCCTGGAGGGTTATAGTGGAGCAGAGCAGGATCTCCTAGTCTTCCTGGAGGGTTATAGTGGAGCAGAGCAGGATCTCCTAGTCTTCCTGGAGGGTTATAGTGGAGCAGAGCAGGATCTCCTAGTCTTCCTGGGGGGTTATAGTGGAGCAGAGCAGGATCTCCTAGTCTTCCTGGAGGGTTATATTGGAGCAGAGCAGGATCTCCTACTCTTCCTGGAGGGTTATAGTGGAGCAGAGCAGGATCTCCTAGTCTTCCTGGAGGGTTATAGTGGAGCAGAGCAGGATCTCCTAGTCTTCCTGGAGGGTTATAGTGGAGCAGAGCAGGATCTCCTAGTCTTCCTGGAGGGTTATAGTGGAGCAGAGCAGGATCTCCTAGTCTTCCTGGAGGGTTACAGTGGGTCAGAGCAGGATCTCCTAGTCTTCCTGGGGGGTTATAGTGGAGCAGAGCAGGATCTCCTAGTCTTCCTGGAGGGTTATAGTGGAGCAGAGCAGGATCTCCTAGTCTTCCTGGAGGGTTATAGTGGAGCAGAGCAGGATCTCCTAGTCTTCCTGGAGGGTTACAGTGGGTCAGAGCAGGATCTCCTAGTCTTCCTGGGGGGTTATAGTGGAGCAGAGCAGGATCTCCTAGTCTTCCTGGAGGGTTATAGTGGAGCAGAGCAGGATCTCCTAGTGTTCCTGGAGGGTTATAGTGGAGCAGAGCAGGATCTCCTAGTCTTCCTGGAGGGTTATAGTGGAGCAGAGCAGGATCTCCTAGTCTTCCTGGACTGTTGTAGTGGAGCAGAGCAGGATCTCCTAGTCTTCCTGGAGGGTTGTAGTGGAGCAGAGCAGGATCTCCTAGTCTTCCTGGAGGGTTATAGTGGAGAGGAGCAGGATCTCCTAGTCTTCCTGGAGGGTTATAGTGGAGAGGAGCAGGATCTCCTAGTCTTCCTGGAGGGTTATAGTGGAGCAGAGCAGGATCTCATAGTCTTCCTGGAGGGGTTATAGTGGAGCAGAGCAGGATCTCCTAGTCTTCCTGGAGGGTTATAGTGGAGCAGAGCAGGATCTCCTAGTCTTCCTGGAGGGTTATAGTGGAGCAGAGCAGGATATCCTAGTCTTCCTGGAGGGTTATAGTGGAGCAGAGCAGGATCTCCTAGTCTTCCTGGAGGGTTATAGTGGAGCAGAGCAGGATCTCCTAGTCTCCCTGGAGGGTTAAAGTGGAGCAGAGCAGGATCTCCTAGTCTTCCTGGGGGAGTTATAGTGGAGCAGAGCAGGATCTCCTCGTCTTCCTGGAGGGTTATAGTGGAGCAGAGCAGGATCTCCTAGTCTTCCTGGAGGGTTATAGTGGAGCAGAGCAGGATCTCCTAGTCTTCCTAGAGGGTTATAGTGGAGCAGAGCAGGATCTCCTAGTCTTCCTGGAGGGTTACAGTGGGTCAGAGCAGGATCTCCTAGTCTTCTTGGAGGGTTATAGTGGAGCAGAGCAGGATCTCCTAGTGTTCCTGGAGGGTTATAGTGGAGCAGAGCAGGATCTCCTAGTCTTCCTGGAAGGTTATAGTGGAGCAGAGCAGGATCTCCTAGTCTTCCTGGAGGGTTATAGTGGAGCAGAGCAGGATCTCCTAGTCTTCCTGGAGGGTTATAGTGGAGCAGAGCAGGATCTCCTAGTCTTCCTGGAGGGTTATAGTGGAGCAGAGCAGGATCTCCTAGTCTTCCTGGAGGGTTATAGTGGAGCAGAGCAGGATCTCCTAGTGTTCCTGGAGGGTTATAGTGGAGCAGAGCAGGATCTCCTAGTCTTCCTGGAGGGTTATAGTGGAGCAGAGCAGGATCTCCTAGTCTTCCTGGAGGGTTATAGTGGAGCAGAGCAGGATCTCCTAGTCTTCCTGGAGGGTTATAGTGGAGCAGAGCAGGATCTCCTAGTCTTCCTGGAGGGTTATAGTGGAGCAGAGCAGGATCTCCTAGTCTTCCTGGAGGGTTATAGTGGAGCAGAGCAGGATCTCCTAGTGTTCCTGGAGGGTTATAGTGGAGCAGAGCAGGATCTCCTAGTCTTCCTGGAGGGTTATAGTGGAGCAGAGCAGGATCTCCTAGTCTTCCTGGAGGGTTATAGTGGAGCAGAGCAGGATCTCCTAGTCTTCCTGGAGGGTTATAGTGGAGCAGAGCAGGATCTCCTAGTCTTCCTGGAGGGTTACAGTGGGTCAGAGCAGGATCTCTTAGTCTTCCTGGAGGGTTATAGTGGAGCAGAGCAGGATCTCCTAGTCTTCCTGGAGGGTTATAGTGGAGCAGAGCAGGATCTCCTAGTCTTCCTGGAGGGTTATAGTGGAGCAGAGCAGGATATCCTAGTCTTCCTGGAGGGTTATATTGGAGCAGAGCAGGATCTCCTAGTCTTCCTGGAGGGTTATAGTGGGTCAGAGCAGGATCTCCTAGTCTTCCTGGAGGGTTATAGTGGAGCAGAGCAGGATCTCCTAGTCTTCCTGGAGGGTTATAGTGGAGCAGAGCAGGATCTCCTAGTCTTCCTGGAGGGTTATAGTGGAGCAGAGCAGGATCTCCTAGTCTTCCTGGAGGGTTATATTGGAGCAGAGCAGTATCTCCTAGTCTTCCTGGAGGGTTATAGCAGAGCAGTATCTCCTAGTCTTCCTGGAGGTTTATAGTGGAGCAGAACAGGATCTCCTAGTCTTCCTGGAGGGGTATAGTGGAGCAGAGCAGGATCTCCTAGTCTTCCTGGAGGGTTATAGTGGAGCTGAGCAGGATCTCCTAGTCTTCCTGGAGGGTTATAGTGGAGCAGAGCAGGATCTCCTAGTCTTCCTGGAGGGTTATAGTGGAGCAGAGCAGGATCTCCTAGTCTTCCTGGAGGGTTATAGTGGGTCAGAGCAGGATCTCCTAGTCTTCCTGGAGGGTTATAGTTGAGCAGATCAGGATCTCCTAGTCTTCCTGGAGGGTTATAGTGGAGCAGAGCAGGATCTCATAGTCTTCCTGGAGGGTTGTAGTGGAGCAGAGCAGGATCTCCTAGTCTTCCTGGAGGGTTATAGTGGAGCAGAGCAGGATCTCCTAGTCTTCCTGGAGGGTTATAGTGGAGCAGAACAGGATCTCCTAGTCTTCCTGGAGGGTTATAGTGGAGCAGAGCAGGATCTCCTAGTCTTCCTGGAGGGTTATAGTGGAGCAGAGCAGGATCTCCTAGTCTTCCTGGAGGGTTACAGTGGGTCAGAGCAGGATCTCCTAGTCTTCCTGGAGGGTTATAGTGGAGCAGAGCAGGTTCTCCTAGTCTTCCTGGAGGGTTACAGTGGAGCAGAGCAGGATCTCCTAGTCTTCCTGGAGGGTTGTAGTGGAGCAGAGCAGGATCTCCTAGTCTTCCTGGAGGGTTATAGTGGAGCAGAGCAGGATCTCCTAGTCTTCCTGGAGGGTTATACTGGAGCAGAGCAGGATCTCCTAGTCTTCCTGGAGGGTTATAGTGGAGCAGAGCAGGATCTCCTAGTCTTCCTGGAGGGTTATAGTGGAGCAGAGCAGGATCTCCTAGTCTTCCTTGGGGGGTTATAGTGGAGCAGAGCAGGATCTCCTAGTGTTCCTGGAGGGTTGTAGTGGGTCAGAGCAGGATCTCCTACTCTTCCTGGAGGGTTATAGTGGAGTAGAGCAGGATCTCCTAGTGTTCCTGGAGGGTTATAGTGGAGCAGAGCAGGATCTCCTAGTCTTCCTGGAGGGTTATAGTGGAGCAGAGCAGGATCTCCTAGTCTTCCTGGAGGGTTATAGTGGAGCAGAGCAGGATCTCCTAGTCTTCCTGGAGGGTTACAGTGGGTCAGAGCAGGATCTCCTAGTCTTCCTGGGGGGTTATAGTGGAGCAGAGCAGGATCTCCTAGTCTTCCTGGAGGGTTATAGTGGAGCAGAGCAGGATCTCCTAGTCTTCCTGGAGGGTTATAGTGGAGCAGAGCAGGATCTCCTAGTCTTCCTGGAGGGTTACAGTGGGTCAGAGCAGGATCTCCTAGTCTTCCTGGGGGGTTATAGTGGAGCAGAGCAGGATCTCCTAGTCTTCCTGGAGGGTTATAGTGGAGCAGAGCAGGATCTCCTAGTGTTCCTGGAGGGTTATAGTGGAGCAGAGCAGGATCTCCTAGTCTTCCTGGAGGGTTATAGTGGAGCAGAGCAGGATCTCCTAGTCTTCCTGGACTGTTGTAGTGGAGCAGAGCAGGATCTCCTAGTCTTCCTGGAGGGTTGTAGTGGAGCAGAGCAGGATCTCCTAGTCTTCCTGGAGGGTTATAGTGGAGAGGAGCAGGATCTCCTAGTCTTCCTGGAGGGTTATAGTGGAGAGGAGCAGGATCTCCTAGTCTTCCTGGAGGGTTATAGTGGAGCAGAGCAGGATCTCATAGTCTTCCTGGAGGGGTTATAGTGGAGCAGAGCAGGATCTCCTAGTCTTCCTGGAGGGTTATAGTGGAGCAGAGCAGGATCTCCTAGTCTTCCTGGAGGGTTATAGTGGAGCAGAGCAGGATATCCTAGTCTTCCTGGAGGGTTATAGTGGAGCAGAGCAGGATCTCCTAGTCTTCCTGGAGGGTTATAGTGGAGCAGAGCAGGATCTCCTAGTCTCCCTGGAGGGTTAAAGTGGAGCAGAGCAGGATCTCCTAGTCTTCCTGGGGGAGTTATAGTGGAGCAGAGCAGGATCTCCTCGTCTTCCTGGAGGGTTATAGTGGAGCAGAGCAGGATCTCCTAGTCTTCCTGGAGGGTTATAGTGGAGCAGAGCAGGATCTCCTAGTCTTCCTAGAGGGTTATAGTGGAGCAGAGCAGGATCTCCTAGTCTTCCTGGAGGGTTACAGTGGGTCAGAGCAGGATCTCCTAGTCTTCTTGGAGGGTTATACTGGAGCAGAGCAGGATCTCCTAGTGTTCCTGGAGGGTTATAGTGGAGCAGAGCAGGATCTCCTAGTCTTCCTGGAAGGTTATAGTGGAGCAGAGCAGGATCTCCTAGTCTTCCTGGAGGGTTATAGTGGAGCAGAGCAGGATCTCCTAGTCTTCCTGGAGGGTTATAGTGGAGCAGAGCAGGATCTCCTAGTCTTCCTGGAGGGTTATAGTGGAGCAGAGCAGGATCTCCTAGTCTTCCTGGAGGGTTATAGTGGAGCAGAGCAGGATCTCCTAGTGTTCCTGGAGGGTTATAGTGGAGCAGAGCAGGATCTCCTAGTCTTCCTGGAGGGTTATAGTGGAGCAGAGCAGGATCTCCTAGTCTTCCTGGAGGGTTATAGTGGAGCAGAGCAGGATCTCCTAGTCTTCCTGGAGGGTTATAGTGGAGCAGAGCAGGATCTCCTAGTCTTCCTGGAGGGTTATAGTGGAGCAGAGCAGGATCTCCTAGTCTTCCTGGAGGGTTATAGTGGAGCAGAGCAGGATCTCCTAGTGTTCCTGGAGGGTTATAGTGGAGCAGAGCAGGATCTCCTAGTCTTCCTGGAGGGTTATAGTGGAGCAGAGCAGGATCTCCTAGTCTTCCTGGAGGGTTATAGTGGAGCAGAGCAGGATCTCCTAGTCTTCCTGGAGGGTTATAGTGGAGCAGAGCAGGATCTCCTAGTCTTCCTGGAGGGTTACAGTGGGTCAGAGCAGGATCTCTTAGTCTTCCTGGAGGGTTATAGTGGAGCAGAGCAGGATCTCCTAGTCTTCCTGGAGGGTTATAGTGGAGCAGAGCAGGATCTCCTAGTCTTCCTGGAGGGTTATAGTGGAGCAGAGCAGGATATCCTAGTCTTCCTGGAGGGTTATAGTGGAGCAGAGCAGGATCTCCTAGTCTTCCTGGAGGGTTATAGTCGGTCAGAGCAGGATCTCCTAGTCTTCCTGGAGGGTTATAGTGGAGCAGAGCAGGATCTCCTAGTCTTCCTGGAGGGTTATAGTGGAGCAGAGCAGGATCTCCTAGTCTTCCTGGAGGGTTATAGTGGAGCAGAGCAGGATCTCCTAGTCTTCCTGGAGGGTTATATTGGAGCAGAGCAGTATCTCCTAGTCTTCCTGGAGGGTTATAGCAGAGCAGTATCTCCTAGTCTTCCTGGAGGTTTATAGTGGAGCAGAACAGGATCTCCTAGTCTTCCTGGAGGGGTATAGTGGAGCAGAGCAGGATCTCCTAGTCTTCCTGGAGGGTTATAGTGGAGCTGAGCAGGATCTCCTAGTCTTCCTGGAGGGTTATAGTGGAGCAGAGCAGGATCTCCTAGTCTTCCTGGAGGGTTATAGTGGAGCAGAGCAGGATCTCCTAGTCTTCCTGGAGGGTTATAGTGGGTCAGAGCAGGATCTCCTAGTCTTCCTGGAGGGTTATAGTTGAGCAGATCAGGATCTCCTAGTCTTCCTGGAGGGTTATAGTGGAGCAGAGCAGGATCTCATAGTCTTCCTGGAGGGTTGTAGTGGAGCAGAGCAGGATCTCCTAGTCTTCCTGGAGGGTTATAGTGGAGCAGAGCAGGATCTCCTAGTCTTCCTGGAGGGTTATAGTGGAGCAGAACAGGATCTCCTAGTCTTCCTGGAGGGTTATAGTGGAGCAGAGCAGGATCTCCTAGTCTTCCTGGAGGGTTATAGTGGAGCAGAGCAGGATCTCCTAGTCTTCCTGGAGGGTTACAGTGGGTCAGAGCAGGATCTCCTAGTCTTCCTGGAGGGTTATAGTGGAGCAGAGCAGGTTCTCCTAGTCTTCCTGGAGGGTTACAGTGGAGCAGAGCAGGATCTCCTAGTCTTCCTGGAGGGTTGTAGTGGAGCAGAGCAGGATCTCCTAGTCTTCCTGGAGGGTTATAGTGGAGCAGAGCAGGATCTCCTAGTCTTCCTGGAGGGTTATACTGGAGCAGAGCAGGATCTCCTAGTCTTCCTGGAGGGTTATAGTGGAGCAGAGCAGGATCTCCTAGTCTTCCTGGAGGGTTATAGTGGAGCAGAGCAGGATCTCCTAGTCTTCCTGGGGGGTTATAGTGGAGCAGAGCAGGATCTCCTAGTGTTCCTGGAGGGTTGTAGTGGGTCAGAGCAGGATCTCCTACTCTTCCTGGAGGGTTATAGTGGAGTAGAGCAGGATCTCCTAGTGTTCCTGGAGGGTTATAGTGGAGCAGAGCAGGATCTCCTAGTCTTCCTGGAGGGTTATAGTGGAGCAGAGCAGGATCTCCTAGTCTTCCTGGAGGGTTATAGTGGAGCAGAGCAGGATCTCCTAGTCTTCCTGGAGGGTTATAGTGGAGCAGAGCAGGATCTCCTAGTCTTCCTGGAGGGTTATAGTGGGTCAGAGCAGGATCTCCTAGTCTTCCTGGAGGGTTATAGTGGAGCAGAGCAGGACCTCCTAGTCTTCCTGGAGGGTTATAGTGGGTCAGAGCAGGATCTCATAGTGTTCCTGGAGGGTTATAGTGGAGCAGAGCAGGATCTCCTAGTCTTCCTGGAGGGTTATAGTGGAGCAGAGCAGGATCTCCCTAGTCTTCCTGGAGGGTTATAGTGGAGCAGAGCAGGATCTCCTAGTCTTCCTGGAGGGTTATAGTGGGTCAGAGCAGGATCTCCTAGTCTTCCTGGAGGGTTATAGTGGAGCAGAACAGGATATCCTGGTCTTCCTGGAGGGTTATAGTGGAGCAGAGCAGGATCTCCTAGTCTTCCTGGAGGGTTATAGTGGAGCAGAGCAGGATCTCCTAGTCTTCCTGGAGGGTTATAGTGGAGCAGAGCAGGATCTCCTAGTCTTCC
The DNA here is from genome assembly GCF_029448725.1 of Salvelinus fontinalis. Classification (NCBI taxonomy): domain Eukaryota; kingdom Metazoa; phylum Chordata; class Actinopteri; order Salmoniformes; family Salmonidae; genus Salvelinus; species Salvelinus fontinalis. Next base: position 52,674 of record NW_026600407.1, on the reverse strand, counting down.
TGGAGGGTTACAGTGGAGCAGAGCAGGATCTCCTAGTCTTCCTGGAGGGTTATAGTGGGTCAGAGCAGGATCTCCTAGTCTTCCTGGAGGGTTATAGTGGAGCAGAGCAGGATCTCCTAGTCTTCCTGGAAGGTTATAGTGGAGCAGAGCAGGATCTCCTAGTCTTCCTGGAGGGTTATACTGGAGCAGAGCAGGATCTCCTAGTCTTCCTGGAGGGTTATAGTGGAGCAGAGCAGGATCTCCTAGTCTTCCTGGAGGGTTATAGTGGAGCAGAGCAGGATCTCCTAGTCTTCCTGGAGAGTTATAGTGGAGCAGAGCAGGATCTCCTAGTCTTCCTGGAGGGTTACAGTGGGTCAGAGCAGGATCTCCTAGTCTTCCTGGGGGGTTACAGTGGAGCAGAGCAGGATCTCCTAGTCTTCCTGGAGGGTTATAGTGGAGCAGAGCAGGATCTCCTAGTCTTCCTGGAGGGTTATAGTGGAGCAGAGCAGGATCTCCTAGTCTTCCTGGAGGGTTATAGTGGAGCAGAGCAGGATCTCCTAGTCTTCCTGGAGGGTTGTAGTGGAGCAGAGCAGGATCTCCTAGTCTTCCTGGAGGGTTATAGTGGAGCAGAGCAGGATCTCCTAGTGTTCCTGGAGGGTTATATTGGAGCAGAGCAGGATCTCCTAGTGTTCCTGGAGGGTTATAGTGGAGCAGAGCAGGATCTCCTAGTCTTCCTGGAGGGTTATAGTGGAGCAGAGCAGGATCTCCTAGTCTTCCTGGAGGGTTATAGTGGAGCAGAGCAGGATCTCCTAGTCTTCCTGGAGGGTTATAGTGGAGCAGAGCAGGATCTCCTAGTCTTCCTGGAGGGTTATAGTGGAGCTGAGCAGGATCTCCTAGTCTTCCTGGAGGGTTACAGTGGGTCAGAGCAGGATCTCCTAGTCTTCCTGGAGGGTTATAGTGGAGTAGAGCAGGATCTCCTAGTCTTCCTGGAGGGTTATAGTGGAGCAGAGCAGGATCTCCTAGTCTTCCTGGAGGGTTATAGTGGAGCAGAGCAGGATCTCCTAGTCTTCCTGGAGGGTTATAGTGGAGCAGAGCAGGATCTCCTAGTCTTCCTGGAGGGTTATACTGGAGCAGAGCAGGATCTCCTAGTCTTCCTGGAGGGTTATAGTGGAGCAGAGCAGGATCTCCTAGTCTTCCTGGAGGGTTATAGTGGAGCAGAGCAGGATCTCCTAGTCTTCCTGGGGGGTTATAGTGGAGCAGAGCAGGATCTCCTAGTGTTCCTGGAGGGTTGTAGTGGGTCAGAGCAGGATCTCCTACTCTTCCTGGAGGGTTATAGTGGAGTAGAGCAGGATCTCCTAGTGTTCCTGGAGGGTTATAGTGGAGCAGAGCAGGATCTCCTAGTCTTCCTGGAGGGTTATAGTGGAGCAGAGCAGGATCTCCTAGTCTTCCTGGAGGGTTATAGTGGAGCAGAGCAGGATCTCCTAGTCTTCCTGGAGGGTTATAGTGGAGCAGAGCAGGATCTCCTAGTCTTCCTGGAGGGTTATAGTGGGTCAGAGCAGGATCTCCTAGTCTTCCTGGAGGGTTATAGTGGAGCAGAGCAGGACCTCCTAGTCTTCCTGGAGGGTTATAGTGGGTCAGAGCAGGATCTCATAGTGTTCCTGGAGGGTTATAGTGGAGCAGAGCAGGATCTCCTAGTCTTCCTGGAGGGTTATAGTGGAGCAGAGCAGGATCTCCCTAGTCTTCCTGGAGGGTTATAGTGGAGCAGAGCAGGATCTCCTAGACTTCCTGGAGGGTTATAGTGGGTCAGAGCAGGATCTCCTAGTCTTCCTGGAGGGTTATAGTGGAGCAGAACAGGATATCCTGGTCTTCCTGGAGGGTTATAGTGGAGCAGAGCAGGATCTCCTAGTCTTCCTGGAGGGTTATAGTGGAGCAGAGCAGGATCTCCTAGTCTTCCTGGAGGGTTATAGTGGAGCAGAGCAGGATCTCCTAGTCTTCCTGGAGGGTTACAGTGGAGCAGAGCAGGATCTCCTAGTCTTCCTGGAGGGTTATAGTGGGTCAGAGCAGGATCTCCTAGTCTTCCTGGAGGGTTATAGTGGAGCAGAGCAGGATCTCCTAGTCTTCCTGGAAGGTTATAGTGGAGCAGAGCAGGATCTCCTAGTCTTCCTGGAGGGTTATACTGGAGCAGAGCAGAATCTCCTAGTCTTCCTGGAGGGTTATAGTGGAGCAGAGCAGGATCTCCTAGTCTTCCTGGAGGGTTATAGTGGAGCAGAGCAGGATCTCCTAGTCTTCCTGGAGGGTTATAGTGGCGCAGAGCAGGATCTCCTAGTCTTCCTGGAGGGTTACAGTGGGTCAGAGCAGGATCTCCTAGTCTTCCTGGGGGGTTACAGTGGAGCAGAGCAGGATCTCCTAGTCTTCCTGGAGGGTTATAGTGGAGCAGAGCAGGATCTCCTAGTCTTCCTGGAGGGTTATAGTGGAGCAGAGCAGGATCTCCTAGTCTTCCTGGAGGGTTATAGTGGAGCAGAGCAGGATCTCCTAGTCTTCCTGGAGGGTTGTAGTGGAGCAGAGCAGGATCTCCTAGTCTTCCTGGAGGGTTATAGTGGAGCAGAGCAGGATCTCCTAGTGTTCCTGGAGGGTTATAGTGGAGCAGAGCAGGATCTCCTAGTGTTCCTGGAGGGTTATAGTGGAGCAGAGCAGGATCTCCTAGTCTTCCTGGAGGGTTATAGTGGAGCAGAGCAGGATCTCCTAGTCTTCCTGGAGGGTTATAGTGGAGCAGAGCAGGATCTCCTAGTCTTCCTGGAGGGTTATAGTGGAGCAGAGCAGGATCTCCTAGTCTTCCTGGAGGGTTATAGTGGAGCAGAGCAGGATCTCCTAGTCTTCCTGGAGGGTTATAGTTGAGCAGAGCAGGATCTCCTAGTATTCCTGGAGGGTTATAGTGGAGCAGAGCAGGATCTCCTAGTCTTCCTGGAGGGTTATAGTGGAGTAGAGCAGGATCTCCTAGTGTTCCTGGAGGGTTATAGTGGAGCAGAGCAGGATCTCCTAGTCTTCCTGGAGGGTTATAGTGGAGCAGAGCAGGATCTCCTAGTCTTCCTGGAGGGTTATAGTGGAGCAGAGCAGGATCTCCTAGTCTTCCTGGAGGGTTATACTGGAGCAGAGCAGGATCTCCTAGTCTTCCTGGAGGGTTATAGTGGAGCAGAGCAGGATCTCCTAGTCTTCCTGGAGGGTTATAGTGGAGCAGAGCAGGATCTCCTAGTCTTCCTGGAGGGTTATAGTGGGTCAGAGCAGGATCTCCTAGTGTTCCTGGAGGGTTATAGTGGAGCAGAGCAGGATCTCCTAGTCTTCCTGGAGGGTTATAGTGGAGCAGAGCAGGATCTCCTAGTCTTCCTGGAGGGTTATAGTGGAGCAGAGCAGGATCTCCTAATCTTCCTGGAGGGTTATAGTGGAGCAGAGCAGGATCTCCTAGTCTTCCTGGAGGGTTATAGTGGAGCAGAGCAGGAGCTCCTAGTCTTCCTGGAGGGTTATAGTGGAGCAGAGCAGGATATCCTAGTCTTCCTGGAGGGTTACAGTGGAGCAGAGCAGGATCTCCTAGTCTTCCTGGAGGGTTATAGTGGGTCAGAGCAGGATCTCCTAGTCTTCCTGGAGGGTTATAGTGGAGCAGAGCAGGATCTCCTAGTCTTCCTGGAGGGTTATACTGGAACAGAGCAGGATCTCCTAGTCTTCCTGGAGGGTTGTAGTGGAGCAGAGCAGGATCTCCTAGTCTTCCTGGAGGGTTATAGTGGAGCAGAGCAGGATCTCCTAGTCTTCCTGGAGGGTTATACTGGAGCAGAGCAGGATCTCCTAGTCTTCCTGGAGGGTTATAGTGGAGCAGAGCAGGATCTCCTAGTCTTCCTGGAGGGTTATAGTGGAGCAGAGCAGGATCTCCTAGTCTTCCTGGGGGGTTATAGTGGAGCAGAGCAGGATCTCCTAGTGTTCCTGGAGGGTTGTAGTGGGTCAGAGCAGGATCTCCTACTCTTCCTGGAGGGTTATAGTGGAGTAGAGCAGGATCTCCTAGTGTTCCTGGAGGGTTATAGTGGAGCAGAGCAGGATCTCCTAGTCTTCCTGGAGGGTTATAGTGGAGCAGAGCAGGATCTCCTAGTCTTCCTGGAGGGTTATAGTGGAGCAGAGCAGGATCTCCTAGTCTTCCTGGAGGGTTATAGTGGAGCAGAGCAGGATCTCCTAGTCTTCCTGGAGGGTTATAGTGGGTCAGAGCAGGATCTCCTAGTCTTCCTGGAGGGTTATAGTGGAGCAGAGCAGGACCTCCTAGTCTTCCTGGAGGGTTATAGTGGGTCAGAGCAGGATCTCCTAGTGTTCCTGGAGGGTTATAGTGGAGCAGAGCAGGATCTCCTAGTCTTCCTGGAGGGTTATAGTGGAGCAGAGCAGGATCTCCTAGTCTTCCTGGAGGGTTATAGTGGAGCAGAGCAGGATCTCCTAGACTTCCTGGAGGGTTATAGTGGGTCAGAGCAGGATCTCCTAGTCTTCCTGGAGGGTTATAGTGGAGCAGAACAGGATATCCTGGTCTTCCTGGAGGGTTATAGTGGAGCAGAGCAGGATCTCCTAGTCTTCCTGGAGGGTTATAGTGGAGCAGAGCAGGATCTCCTAGTCTTCCTGGAGGGTTATAGTGGAGCAGAGCAGGATCTCCTAGTCTTCCTGGAGGGTTACAGTGGAGCAGAGCAGGATCTCCTAGTCTTCCTGGAGGGTTATAGTGGGTCAGAGCAGGATCTCCTAGTCTTCCTGGAGGGTTATAGTGGAGCAGAGCAGGATCTCCTAGTCTTCCTGGAAGGTTATAGTGGAGCAGAGCAGGATCTCCTAGTCTTCCTGGAGGGTTATACTGGAGCAGAGCAGGATCTCCTAGTCTTCCTGGAGGGTTATAGTGGAGCAGAGCAGGATCTCCTAGTCTTCCTGGAGGGTTATAGTGGAGCAGAGCAGGATCTCCTAGTCTTCCTGGAGGGTTATAGTGGAGCAGAGCAGGATCTCCTAGTCTTCCTGGAGGGTTACAGTGGGTCAGAGCAGGATCTCCTAGTCTTCCTGGGGGGTTAAAGTGGAGCAGAGCAGGATCTCCTAGTCTTCCTGGAGGGTTATAGTGGAGCAGAGCAGGATCTCCTAGTCTTCCTGGAGGGTTATAGTGGAGCAGAGCAGGATCTCCTAGTCTTCCTGGAGGGTTATAGTGGAGCAGAGCAGGATCTCCTAGTCTTCCTGGAGGGTTGTAGTGGAGCAGAGCAGGATCTCCTAGTCTTCCTGGAGGGTTATAGTGGAGCAGAGCAGGATCTCCTAGTGTTCCTGGAGGGTTATAGTGGAGCAGAGCAGGATCTCCTAGTGTTCCTGGAGGGTTATAGTGGAGCAGAGCAGGATCTCCTAGTCTTCCTGGAGGGTTATAGTGGAGCAGAGCAGGATCTCCTAGTCTTCCTGGAGGGTTATAGTGGAGCAGAGCAGGATCTCCTAGTCTTCCTGGAGGGTTATAGTGGAGCAGAGCAGGATCTCCTAGTCTTCCTGGAGGGTTATAGTGGAGCAGAGCAGGATCTCCTAGTCTTCCTGGAGGGTTATAGTGGAGCAGAGCAGGATCTCCTAGTCTTCCTGGAGGGTTATAGTGGAGCAGAGCAGGATCTCCTAGTCTTCCTGGAGGGTTATAGTGGGTCAGAGCAGGATCTCCTAGTCTTCCTGGAGGGTTATAGTGGAGCAGAGCAGGACCTCCTAGTCTTCCTGGAGGGTTATAGTGGGTCAGAGCAGGATCTCCTAGTGTTCCTGGAGGGTTATAGTGGAGCAGAGCAGGATCTCCTAGTCTTCCTGGAGGGTTATAGTGGAGCAGAGCAGGATCTCCTAGTCTTCCTGGAGGGTTATAGTGGAGCAGAGCAGGATCTCCTAATCTTCCTGGAGGGTTATAGTGGAGCAGAGCAGGATCTCCTAGTCTTCCTGGAGGGTTATAGTGGAGCAGAGCAGGAGCTCCTAGTCTTCCTGGAGGGTTATAGTGGAGCAGAGCAGGATATCCTAGTCTTCCTGGAGGGTTACAGTGGAGCAGAGCAGGATCTCCTAGTCTTCCTGGAGGGTTATAGTGGGTCAGAGCAGGATCTCCTAGTCTTCCTGGAGGGTTATAGTGGAGCAGAGCAGGATCTCCTAGTCTTCCTGGAGGGTTATACTGGAACAGAGCAGGATCTCCTAGTCTTCCTGGAGGGTTATAGTGGAGCAGAGCAGGATCTCCTAGTCTTCCTGGAGGGTTATAGTGGAGTAGAGCAGGATCTCCTAGTCTTCCTGGAGGGTTATAGTGGAGCAGAGCAGGATCTCCTAGTCTTCCTGGAGGGTTATAGTGGGTCAGGGCAGGATCTCCTAGTCTTCCTGGAGGGTTATAGTGGAGCAGAGCAGGATCTCCTAGTCTTCCTGGAGGGTTATAGTGGAGCAGAGCAGGACCTCCTAGTCTTCCTGGAGGGTTATAGTGGGTCAGAGCAGGATCTCCTAGTGTTCCTGGAGGGTTATAGTGGAGCAGAGCAGGATCTCCTAGTCTTCCTGGAGGGTTATAGTGGAGCAGAGCAGGATCTCCTAGTCTTCCTGGAGGGTTATAGTGGAGCAGAGCAGGATCTCCTAGACTTCCTGGAGGGTTATAGTGGGTCAGAGCAGGATCTCCTAGTCTTCCTGGAGGGTTATAGTGGAGCAGAACAGGATATCCTGGTCTTCCTGGAGGGTTATAGTGGAGCAGAGCAGGATCTCCTAGTCTTCCTGGAGGGTTATAGTGGAGCAGAGCAGGATCTCCTAGTCTTCCTGGAGGGTTATAGTGGAGCAGAGCAGGATCTCCTAGTCTTCCTGGAGGGTTACAGTGGAGCAGAGCAGGATCTCCTAGTCTTCCTGGAGGGTTATAGTGGGTCAGAGCAGGATCTCCTAGTCTTCCTGGAGGGTTATAGTGGAGCAGAGCAGGATCTCCTAGTCTTCCTGGAAGGTTATAGTGGAGCAGAGCAGGATCTCCTAGTCTTCCTGGAGGGTTATACTGGAGCAGAGCAGGATCTCCTAGTCTTCCTGGAGGGTTATAGTGGAGCAGAGCAGGATCTCCTAGTCTTCCTGGAGGGTTATAGTGGAGCAGAGCAGGATCTCCTAGTCTTCCTGGAGGGTTATAGTGGAGCAGAGCAGAATCTCCTAGTCTTCCTGGAGGGTTACAGTGGGTCAGAGCAGGATCTCCTAGTCTTCCTGGGGGGTTACAGTGGAGCAGAGCAGGATCTCCTAGTCTTCCTGGAGGGTTATAGTGGAGCAGAGCAGGATCTCCTAGTCTTCCTGGAGGGTTATAGTGGAGCAGAGCAGGATCTCCTAGTCTTCCTGGAGGGTTATAGTGGAGCAGAGCAGGATCTCCTAGTCTTCCTGGAGGGTTGTAGTGGAGCAGAGCAGGATCTCCTAGTCTTCCTGGAGGGTTATAGTGGAGCAGAGCAGGATCTCCTAGTGTTCCTGGAGGGTTATAGTGGAGCAGAGCAGGATCTCCTAGTGTTCCTGGAGGGTTATAGTGGAGCAGAGCAGGATCTCCTAGTCTTCCTGGAGGGTTATAGTGGAGCAGAGCAGGATCTCCTAGTCTTCCTGGAGGGTTATAGTGGAGCAGAGCAGGATCTCCTAGTCTTCCTGGAGGGTTATAGTGGAGCAGAGCAGGATCTCCTAGTCTTCCTGGAGGGTTATAGTGGAGCAGAGCAGGATCTCCTAGTCTTCCTGGAGGGTTATAGTGGAGCAGAGCAGGATCTCCTAGTATTCCTGGAGGGTTATAGTGGAGCAGAGCAGGATCTCCTAGTCTTCCTGGAGGGTTATAGTGGAGTAGAGCAGGATCTCCTAGTGTTCCTGGAGGGTTATAGTGGAGCAGAGCAGGATCTCCTAGTCTTCCTGGAGGGTTATAGTGGAGCAGAGCAGGATCTCCTAGTCTTCCTGGAGGGTTATAGTGGAGCAGAGCAGGATCTCCTAGTCTTCCTGGAGGGTTATAGTGGAGCAGAGCAGGATCTCCTAGTCTTCCTGGAGGGTTATAGTGGAGCAGAGCAGGACCTCCTAGTCTTCCTGGAGGGTTATAGTGGGTCAGAGCAGGATCTCCTAGTGTTCCTGGAGGGTTATAGTGGAGCAGAGCAGGATCTCCTAGTCTTCCTGGAGGGTTATAGTGGAGCAGAGCAGGATCTCCTAGTCTTCCTGGAGGGTTATAGTGGAGCAGAGCAGGATCTCCTAATCTTCCTGGAGGGTTATAGTGGAGCAGAGCAGGATCTCCTAGTCTTCCTGGAGGGTTATAGTGGAGCAGAGCAGGAGCTCCTAGTCTTCCTGGAGGGTTATAGTGGAGCAGAGCAGGATATCCTAGTCTTCCTGGAGGGTTACAGTGGAGCAGAGCAGGATCTCCTAGTCTTCCTGGAGGGTTATAGTGGGTCAGAGCAGGATCTCCTAGTCTTCCTGGAGGGTTATAGTGGAGCAGAGCAGGATCTCCTAGTCTTCCTGGAGGGTTATACTGGAACAGAGCAGGATCTCCTAGTCTTCCTGGAGGGTTATAGTGGAGCAGAGCAGGATCTCCTAGTCTTCCTGGAGGGTTATAGTGGAGCAGAGCAGGATCTCCTAGTCTTCCTGGAGGGTTATAGTGGAGCAGAGCAGGATCTCCTAGTCTTCCTGGAGGGTTATAGTGGGTCAGGGCAGGATCTCCTAGTCTTCCTGGAGGGTTATAGTGGAGCAGAACAGGATCTCCTAGTCTTCCTGGAGGGTTATAGTGGAGCAGAGCAGTATCTCCTAGTCTTCCTGGAGGGTTACAGTGGGTCAGAGCAGGATCTCCTAGTCTTCCTGGGGGGTTATAGTGGAGCAGAGCAGGATCTCCTAGTCTTCCTGGAGGGTTATAGTGGAGCAGAGCAGGATCTCCTAGTCTTCCTGGAGGGTTATAGTGGAGCAGAGCAGGATCTCCTAGTCTTCCTGGAGGGTTGTAGTGGAGCAGAGCAGGATCTCCTAGTCTTCCTGGAGGGTTATAGTGGAGCAGAGCAGGATCTCCTAGTCTTCCTGGAGGGTTATAGTGGAGAGGAGCAGGATCTCCTAGTCTTCCTGGAGGGTTATAGTGGAGCAGAGCAGGATCTCCTAGTCTTCCTGGAGGGTTACAGTGGGTCAGAGCAGGATCTCCTAGTCTTCCTGGGGGGTTATAGTGGAGCAGAGCAGGATCTCCTAGTCTTCCTGGAGGGTTATAGTGGAGCAGAGCAGGATCTCCTAGTCTTCCTGGAGGGTTATAGTGGAGCAGAGCAGGATCTCCTAGTCTTCCTGGAGGGTTATAGTGGAGCAGAGCAGGATCTCCTAGTCTTCCTGGAGGGTTATAGTGGAGCAGAGCAGGATCTCCTAGTCTTCCTGGAGGGTTATATTGGAGCAGAGCAGGATCTCCTAGTCTTCCTGGAGGGTTATAGTGGAGCAGAGCAGGATCTCATAGTCTTCCTGGAGGGTTATAGTGGAGCAGAGCAGGATCTCCTAGTCTTCCTGGAGGGTTATAGTGGAGCAGAGCAGGATCTCCTAGTCTTCCTGGAGGGTTATAGTGGAGCAGAGCAGGATCTCCTAGTCTTCCTGGAGGGTTATAGTGGAGCAGAGCAGGATCTCCTAGTATTCCTGGAGGGTTATAGTGGAGCAGAGCAGGATCTCCTAGTCTTCCTGGAGGGTTATAGTGGAGTAGAGCAGGATCTCCTAGTGTTCCTGGAGGGTTATAGTGGAGCAGAGCAGGATCTCCTAGTCTTCCTGGAGGGTTATAGTGGAGCAGAGCAGGATCTCCTAGTCTTCCTGGAGGGTTATAGTGGAGCAGAGCAGGATCTCCTAGTCTTCCTGGAGGGTTATAGTGGAGCAGAGCAGGATCTCCTAGTCTTCCTGGAGGGTTATAGTGGAGCAGAGCAGGACCTCCTAGTCTTCCTGGAGGGTTATAGTGGGTCAGAGCAGGATCTCCTAGTGTTCCTGGAGGGTTATAGTGGAGCAGAGCAGGATCTCCTAGTCTTCCTGGAGGGTTATAGTGGAGCAGAGCAGGATCTCCTAGTCTTCCTGGAGGGTTATAGTGGAGCAGAGCAGGATCTCCTAATCTTCCTGGAGGGTTATAGTGGAGCAGAGCAGGATCTCCTAGTCTTCCTGGAGGGTTATAGTGGAGCAGAGCAGGAGCTCCTAGTCTTCCTGGAGGGTTATAGTGGAGCAGAGCAGGATATCCTAGTCTTCCTGGAGGGTTACAGTGGAGCAGAGCAGGATCTCCTAGTCTTCCTGGAGGGTTATAGTGGGTCAGAGCAGGATCTCCTAGTCTTCCTGGAGGGTTATAGTGGAGCAGAGCAGGATCTCCTAGTCTTCCTGGAGGGTTATACTGGAACAGAGCAGGATCTCCTAGTCTTCCTGGAGGGTTATAGTGGAGCAGAGCAGGATCTCCTAGTCTTCCTGGAGGGTTATAGTGGAGCAGAGCAGGATCTCCTAGTCTTCCTGGAGGGTTATAGTGGAGCAGAGCAGGATCTCCTAGTCTTCCTGGAGGGTTATAGTGGGTCAGGGCAGGATCTCCTAGTCTTCCTGGAGGGTTATAGTGGAGCAGAACAGGATCTCCTAGTCTTCCTGGAGGGTTATAGTGGAGCAGAGCAGTATCTCCTAGTCTTCCTGGAGGGTTACAGTGGGTCAGAGCAGGATCTCCTAGTCTTCCTGGGGGGTTATAGTGGAGCAGAGCAGGATCTCCTAGTCTTCCTGGAGGGTTATAGTGGAGCAGAGCAGGATCTCCTAGTCTTCCTGGAGGGTTATAGTGGAGCAGAGCAGGATCTCCTAGTCTTCCTGGAGGGTTGTAGTGGAGCAGAGCAGGATCTCCTAGTCTTCCTGGAGGGTTATAGTGGAGCAGAGCAGGATCTCCTAGTCTTCCTGGAGGGTTATAGTGGAGAGGAGCAGGATCTCCTAGTCTTCCTGGAGGGTTATAGTGGAGCAGAGCAGGATCTCCTAGTCTTCCTGGAGGGTTACAGTGGGTCAGAGCAGGATCTCCTAGTCTTCCTGGGGGGTTATAGTGGAGCAGAGCAGGATCTCCTAGTCTTCCTGGAGGGTTATAGTGGAGCAGAGCAGGATCTCCTAGTCTTCCTGGAGGGTTATAGTGGAGCAGAGCAGGATCTCCTAGTCTTCCTGGAGGGTTATAGTGGAGCAGAGCAGGATCTCCTAGTCTTCCTGGAGGGTTATAGTGGAGCAGAGCAGGATCTCCTAGTCTTCCTGGAGGGTTATATTGGAGCAGAGCAGGATCTCCTAGTCTTCCTGGAGGGTTATAGTGGAGCAGAGCAGGATCTCATAGTCTTCCTGGAGGGTTATAGTGGAGCAGAGCAGGATCTCCTAGTCTTCCTGGAGGGTTATAGTGGAGCAGAGCAGGATCTCCTAGTGTTCCTGGAGGGTTATAGTGGAGCAGAGCAGGATCTCCTAGTCTTCCTGGAGGGTTATAGTGGAGCAGAGCAGGATCTCCTAGTCTTCCTGGAGGGTTACAGTGGGTCAGAGGTGGATCTCCTAGTCTTCCTGGAGGGTTATAGTGGGGTAGAGCAGGATCTCCTAGTGTTCCTGGAGGGTTATAGTGGAGCAGAGCAGGATCTCCTAGTCTTCCTGGAGGGTTATAGTGGAGCAGAGCAGGATCTCCTAGTCTTCCTGGAGGGTTATAGTGGAGCAGAGCAGGATCTCCTAGTCTTCCTGGGGGGTTATAGTCGAGCAGAGCAGGATCTCCTAGTGTTCCTGGAGGGTTGTAGTGGGTCAGAGCAGGATCTCCTAGTCTTCCTGGAGGGTTATAGTGGAGTAGAGCAGGATCTCCTAGTGTTCCTGGAGGGTTATAGTGGAGCAGAGCAGGATCTCCTAGTCTTCCTGGAGGGTTATAGTGGAGCAGAGCAGGATCTCCTAGTCTTCCTGGAGGGTTATAGTGGAGCAGAGCAAAATCTCCGAGTCTTCCTGGAGGGTTATAGTGGGTCAGAGCATGATCTCCTAGTCTTCCTGGAGGGTTATAGTGGGTCAGAGCAGGATCTCCTATTCTTCCTGGAGGGTTATATTGGAGCAGAGCAGGATCTCCTAGTCTTCCTGGAGGGTTGTAGTGGGTCAGAGCAGGATCTCCTAGTCTTCCTGGAGGGTTATAGTTGAGCAGAGCAGGATCTCCTAGTCTTCCTGGAGGGTTATAGTGGAGCAGAGCAGGATCTCATAGTCTTCCTGGAGGGTTATAGTGGAGCAGAGCAGGATCTCCTAGTCTTCCTGGAGGGTTATAGTGGAGCAGAGCAGGATCTCCTAGTCTTCCTGGAGGGTTATAGTGGAGCAGAGCAGGATCTCATAGTCTTCCTGGAGGGTTGTAGTGGAGCAGAGCAGGATCTCCTAGTCTTCCTGGAGGGTTATAGTGGAGCAGAGCAGGATCTCCTAGTCTTCCTGGAGGGTTATAGTGGAGCAGAGCAGGATCTCCTAGTCTTCCTGGAAGGTTATAGTGGAGCAGAGCAGGATCTCCTAGTCTTCCTGGAGGGTTATAGTGGAGCAGAGCAGGATCTCCTAGTCTTCCTGGAGGGTTATAGTGGGTCAGAGCAGGATCTCCTAGTCTTCCTGGAGGGTTATAGTTGAGCAGAGCAGGATCTCCTAGTCTTCCTGGAGGGTTATAGTGGAGCAGAGCAGGATCTCATAGTCTTCCTGGAGGGTTGTAGTGGAGCAGAGCAGGATCTCCTAGTCTTCCTGGAGGGTTATAGTGGAGCAGAGCAGGATCTCCTAGTCTTCCTGGAGGGTTATAGTGGAGCAGAGCAGGATCTCCTAGTCTTCCTGGAAGGTTATAGTGGAGCAGAGCAGGATCTCCTAGTCTTCCTGGAGGGTTATAGTGGAGCAGAGCAGGATCTCCTAGTCTTCCTGGAGGGTTATAGTGGGTCAGAGCAGGATCTCCTAGTCTTCCTGGAGGGTTATAGTGGAGCAGAGCAGGATCTCCTAGTCTTCCTGGAGGGTTATAGTGGAGCAGAGCAGGATCTCCTAGTCTTCCTGGGGGGTTATAGTGGAGCAGAGCAGGATCTCCTAGACTTCCTGGAGGGTTATAGTGGGTCAGAGCAGGATCTCCTAGTCTTCCTGGAGGGTTATAGTGGAGCAGAACAGGATATCCTGGTCTTCCTGGAGGGTTATAGTGGAGCAGAGCAGGATCTCCTAGTCTTCCTGGAGGGTTATAGTGGAGCAGAGCAGGATCTCCTAGTCTTCCTGGAGGGTTATAGTGGAGCAGAGCAGGATCTCCTAGTCTTCCTGGAGGGTTACAGTGGAGCAGAGCAGGATCTCCTAGTCTTCCTGGAGGGTTATAGTGGGTCAGAGCAGGATCTCCTAGTCTTCCTGGAGGGTTATAGTGGAGCAGAGCAGGATCTCCTAGTCTTCCTGGAAGGTTATAGTGGAGCAGAGCAGGATCTCCTAGTCTTCCTGGAGGGTTATACTGGAGTAGAGCAGGATCTCCTAGTCTTCATGGAGGGTTATAGTGGAGCAGAGCAGGATCTCCTAGTCTTCCTGGAGGGTTATAGTGGAGCAGAGCAGGATCTCCTAGTCTTCCTGGAGGGTTATAGTGGAGCAGAGCAGGATCTCCTAGTCTTCCTGGAGGGTTACAGTGGGTCAGAGCAGGATCTCCTAGTCTTCCTGGGGGGTTACAGTGGAGCAGAGCAGGATCTCCTAGTCTTCCTGGAGGGTTATAGTGGAGCAGAGCAGGATCTCCTAGTCTTCCTGGAGGGTTATAGTGGAGCAGAGCAGGATCTCCTAGTCTTCCTGGAGGGCTATAGTGGAGCAGAGCAGGATCTCCTAGTCTTCCTGGAGGGTTGTAGTGGAGCAGAGCAGGATCTCCTAGTCTTCCTGGAGGGTTATAGTGGAGCAGAGCAGGATCTCCTAGTGTTCCTGGAGGGTTATAGTGGAGCAGAGCAGGATCTCCTAGTGTTCCTGGAGGGTTATAGTGGAGCAGAGCAGGATCTCCTAGTCTTCCTGGAGGGTTATAGTGGAGCAGAGCAGGATCTCCTAGTCTTCCTGGAGGGTTATAGTGGAGCAGAGCAGGATCTCCTAGTCTTCCTGGAGGGTTATAGTGGAGCAGAGCAGGATCTCCTAGTCTTCCTGGAGGGTTATAGTGGAGCAGAGCAGGATCTCCTAGTCTTCCTGGAGGGTTATAGTGGAGCAGAGCAGGATCTCCTAGTCTTCCTGGAAGGTTATAGTGGAGCAGAGCAGGATCTCCTAGTCTTCCTGGAGGGTTATAGTGGAGCAGAGCAGGATCTCCTAGTCTTCCTGGAGGGTTATAGTGGGTCAGAGCAGGATCTCCTAGTCTTCCTGGAGGGTTATAGTTGAGCAGAGCAGGATCTCCTAGTCTTCCTGGAGGGTTATAGTGGAGCAGAGCAGGATCTCATAGTCTTCCTGGAGGGTTGTAGTGGAGCAGAGCAGGATCTCCTAGTCTTCCTGGAGGGTTATAGTGGAGCAGAGCAGGATCTCCTAGTCTTCCTGGAGGGTTATAGTGGAGCAGAGCAGGATCTCCTAGTCTTCCTGGAAGGTTATAGTGGAGCAGAGCAGGATCTCCTAGTCTTCCTGGAGGGTTATAGTGGAGCAGAGCAGGATCTCCTAGTCTTCCTGGAGGGTTATAGTGGGTCAGAGCAGGATCTCCTAGTCTTCCTGGAGGGTTATAGTGGAGCAGAGCAGGATCTCCTAGTCTTCCTGGAGGGTTATAGTGGAGCAGAGCAGGATCTCCTAGTCTTCCTGGGGGGTTATAGTGGAGCAGAGCAGGATCTCCTAGACTTCCTGGAGGGTTATAGTGGGTCAGAGCAGGATCTCCTAGTCTTCCTGGAGGGTTATAGTGGAGCAGAACAGGATATCCTGGTCTTCCTGGAGGGTTATAGTGGAGCAGAGCAGGATCTCCTAGTCTTCCTGGAGGGTTATAGTGGAGCAGAGCAGGATCTCCTAGTCTTCCTGGAGGGTTATAGTGGAGCAGAGCAGGATCTCCTAGTCTTCCTGGAGGGTTACAGTGGAGCAGAGCAGGATCTCCTAGTCTTCCTGGAGGGTTATAGTGGGTCAGAGCAGGATCTCCTAGTCTTCCTGGAGGGTTATAGTGGAGCAGAGCAGGATCTCCTAGTCTTCCTGGAAGGTTATAGTGGAGCAGAGCAGGATCTCCTAGTCTTCCTGGAGGGTTATACTGGAGTAGAGCAGGATCTCCTAGTCTTCATGGAGGGTTATAGTGGAGCAGAGCAGGATCTCCTAGTCTTCCTGGAGGGTTATAGTGGAGCAGAGCAGGATCTCCTAGTCTTCCTGGAGGGTTATAGTGGAGCAGAGCAGGATCTCCTAGTCTTCCTGGAGGGTTACAGTGGGTCAGAGCAGGATCTCCTAGTCTTCCTGGGGGGTTACAGTGGAGCAGAGCAGGATCTCCTAGTCTTCCTGGAGGGTTATAGTGGAGCAGAGCAGGATCTCCTAGTCTTCCTGGAGGGTTATAGTGGAGCAGAGCAGGATCTCCTAGTCTTCCTGGAGGGCTATAGTGGAGCAGAGCAGGATCTCCTAGTCTTCCTGGAGGGTTGTAGTGGAGCAGAGCAGGATCTCCTAGTCTTCCTGGAGGGTTATAGTGGAGCAGAGCAGGATCTCCTAGTGTTCCTGGAGGGTTATAGTGGAGCAGAGCAGGATCTCCTAGTGTTCCTGGAGGGTTATAGTGGAGCAGAGCAGGATCTCCTAGTCTTCCTGGAGGGTTATAGTGGAGCAGAGCAGGATCTCCTAGTCTTCCTGGAGGGTTATAGTGGAGCAGAGCAGGATCTCCTAGTCTTCCTGGAGGGTTATAGTGGAGCAGAGCAGGATCTCCTAGTCTTCCTGGAGGGTTATAGTGGAGCAGAGCAGGATCTCCTAGTCTTCCTGGAGGGTTATAGTGGAGCAGAGCAGGATATCATAGTATTCCTGGAGGGTTATAGTGGAGCAGAGCAGGATCTCCTAGTCTTCCTGGAGGGTTATAGTGGAGCAGAGCAGGATCTCCTAGTCTTCCTGGAGGGTTATAGTGGAGCAGAACAGGATCTCCTAGTCTTCCTGGAGGGTTATAGTGGAGCAGAGCAGGATCTCCTAGTCTTCCTGGAGGGTTATAGTGGAGCTGAGCAGGATCTCCTAGTCTTCCTGGAGGGTTACAGTGGGTCAGAGCAGGATCTCCTAGTCTTCCTGGAGGGTTATAGTGGAGCAGAGCAGGTTCTCCTAGTCTTCCTGGAGGGTTATAGTGGAGCAGAGCAGGATCTCCTAGTCTTCCTGGAGGGTTGTAGTGGAGCAGAGCAGGATCTCCTAGTCTTCCTGGAGGGTTATAGTGGAGCAGAGCAGGATCTCCTAGTCTTCCTGGAGGGTTATACTGGAGCAGAGCAGGATCTCCTAGTCTTCCTGGAGGGTTATAGTGGAGCAGAGCAGGATCTCCTAGTCTTCCTGGAGGGTTATAGTGGAGCAGAGCAGGATCTCCTAGTCTTCCTGGGTGGTTATAGTGGAGCAGAGCAGGATCTCCTAGTGTTCCTGGAGGGTTGTAGTGGGTCAGAGCAGGATCTCCTACTCTTCCTGGAGGGTTATAGTGGAGTAGAGCAGGATCTCCTAGTGTTCCTGGAGGGTTATAGTGGAGCAGAGCAGGATATCCTAGTCTTCCTGGAGGGTTATAGTGGAGCAGAGCAGGATCTCCTAGTCTTCCTGGAGGGTTATAGTGGAGCAGAGCAGGATCTCCTAGTCTTCCTGGAGGGTTATAGTGGAGCAGAGCAGGATCTCCTAGTCTTCCTGGAGGGTTATAGTGGGTCAGAGCAGGATCTCCTAGTCTTCCTGGAGGGTTATAGTGGAGCAGAGCAGGACCTCCTAGTCTTCCTGGAGGGTTATAGTGGGTCAGAGCAGGATCTCCTAGTGTTCCTGGAGGGTTATAGTGGAGCAGAGCAGGATCTCCTAGTCTTCCTGGAGGGTTATAGTGGAGCAGAGCAGGATCTCCTAGTCTTCCTGGAGGGTTATAGTGGAGCAGAGCAGGATCTCCTAATCTTCCTGGAGGGTTATAGTGGAGCAGAGCAGGATCTCCTAGTCTTCCTGGAGGGTTATAGTGGAGCAGAGCAGGAGCTCCTAGTCTTCCTGGAGGGTTATAGTGGAGCAGAGCAGGATATCCTAGTCTTCCTGGAGGGTTACAGTGGAGCAGAGCAGGATCTCCTAGTCTTCCTGGAGGGTTATAGTGGGTCAGAGCAGGATCTCCTAGTCTTCCTGGAGGGTTATAGTGGAGCAGAGCAGGATCTCCTAGTCTTCCTGGAAGGTTATAGTGGAGCAGAGCAGGATCTCCTAGTCTTCCTGGAGGGTTATACTGGAACAGAGCAGGATCTCCTAGTCTTCCTGGAGGGTTATAGTGGAGCAGAGCAGGATCTCCTAGTCTTCCTGGAGGGTTATAGTGGAGTAGAGCAGGATCTCCTAGTCTTCCTGGAGGGTTATAGTGGAGCAGAGCAGGATCTCCTAGTCTTCCTGGAGGGTTATAGTGGGTCAGGGCAGGATCTCCTAGTCTTCCTGGAGGGTTATAGTGGAGCAGAACAGGATCTCCTAGTCTTCCTGGAGGGTTATAGTGGAGCAGAGCAGGATCTCCTAGTCTTCCTGGAGGGTTACAGTGGGTCAGAGCAGGATCTCCTAGTCTTCCTGGGGGGTTATAGTGGAGCAGAGCAGGATCTCCTAGTCTTCCTGGAGGGTTATGGTGGAGCAGAGCAGGATCTCCTAGTCTTCCTGGAGGGTTATAGTGGAGCAGAGCAGGAGCTCCTAGTCTTCCTGGAGGGTTGTAGTGGAGCAGAGCAGGATCTCCTAGTCTTCCTGGAGGGTTATAGTGGAGAGGAGCAGGATCTCCTAGTCTTCCTGGAGGGTTATAGTGGAGCAGAGCAGGATCTCCTAGTCTTCCTGGAGGGTTACAGTGGGTCAGAGCAGGATCTCCTAGTCTTCCTGGGGGGTTATAGTGGAGCAGAGCAGGATCTCCTAGTCTTCC
Organism: Salvelinus fontinalis; assembly: GCF_029448725.1. Lineage (NCBI taxonomy): Eukaryota > Metazoa > Chordata > Actinopteri > Salmoniformes > Salmonidae > Salvelinus > Salvelinus fontinalis. Next base: position 34,781 of record NW_026600407.1, on the reverse strand, counting down.
TGGAGGGTTATAGTGGAGCAGAGCAGGATCTCCTAGTCTTCCTGGAGGGTTATAGTGGAGCAGAGCAGGATCTCCTAGTCTTCCTGGAGGGTTATAGTGGAGCAGAGCAGGATCTCCTAGTCTTCCTGGAGGGTTATAGTGGAGCAGAGCAGGATCTCCTAGTCTTCCTGGAGGGTTATATTGGAGCAGAGCAGGATCTCCTAGTCTTCCTGGAGGGTTATAGTGGAGCAGAGCAGGATCTCCTAGTGTTCCTGGAGGGTTATAGTGGAGCAGAGCAGGATCTCCTAGTCTTCCTGGTGGGTTATAGTGGAGCAGAGCAGGATCTCCTAGTCTTCCTGGAGGGTTACAGTGGGTCAGAGCAGGATCTCCTAGTCTTCCTGGAGGGTTATAGTGGGGTAGAGCAGGATCTCCTAGTGTTCCTGGAGGGTTATAGTGGAGCAGAGCAGGATCTCCTAGTCTTCCTGGAGGGTTATAGTGGAGCAGAGCAGGATCTCCTAGTCTTCCTGGAGGGTTATAGTGGAGCAGAGCAGGATCTCCTAGTCTTCCTGGGGGGTTATAGTGGAGCAGAGCAGGATCTCCTAGTGTTCCTGGAGGGTTGTAGTGGGTCAGAGCAGGATCTCCTAGTCTTCCTGGAGGGTTATAGTGGAGTAGAGCAGGATCTCCTAGTCTTCCTGGAGGGTTATAGTGGAGAAGAGCAAAATCTCCGAGTCTTCCTGGAGGGTTATAGTGGAGCAGAGCAGGATCTCCTAGTCTTCCTGGAGGGTTATAGTGGAGCAGAGCAGGATCTCCTAGTCTTCCTGGAGGGTTATAGTGGAGCAGAGCAGGATCTCCTAGTCTTCCTGGAGGGTTATATTGGAGCAGAGCAGGATCTCCTAGTCTTCCTGGAGGGTTGTAGTGGAGCAGAGCAGGATCTCCTAGTGTTCCTGGAGGGTTATAGTGGAGCAGAGCAGGATCTCCTAGTCTTCCTGGAGGGTTATAGTGGAGCAGAGCAGGATCTCCTAGTCTTCCTGGAGGGTTACAGTGGGTCAGAGCAGGATCTCCTAGTCTTCCTGGAGGGTTATAGTGGGGTAGAGCAGGATCTCCTAGTGTTCCTGGAGGGTTATAGTGGAGCAGAGCAGGATCTCCTAGTCTTCCTGGAGGGTTATAGTGGAGCAGAGCAGGATCTCCTAGTCTTCCTGGAGGGTTATAGTGGAGCAGAGCAGGATCTCCTAGTCTTCCTGGGGGGTTATAGTGGAGCAGAGCAGGATCTCCTAGTGTTCCTGGAGGGTTGTAGTGGGTCAGAGCAGGATCTCCTAGTCTTCCTGGAGGGTTATAGTGGAGTAGAGCAGGATCTCCTAGTCTTCCTGGAGGGTTATAGTGGAGCAGAGCAAAATCTCCGAGTCTTCCTGGAGGGTTATAGTGGGTCAGAGCATGATCTCCTAGTCTTCCTGGAGGGTTATAGTGGGTCAGAGCAGGATCTCCTATTCTTCCTGGAGGGTTATATTGGAGCAGAGCAGGATCTCCTAGTCTTCCTGGAGGGTTGTAGTGGGTCAGAGCAGGATCTCCTAGTCTTCCTGGAGGGTTATAGTTGAGCAGAGCAGGATCTCCTAGTCTTCCTGGAGGGTTATAGTGGAGCAGAGCAGGATCTCATAGTCTTCCTGGAGGGTTATAGTGGAGCAGAGCAGGATCTCCTTGTCTTCCTGGAGGGTTATAGTGGAGCAGAGCAGGATCTCCTAGTCTTCCTGGAGGGTTATAGTGGAGCAGAGCAGGATCTCATAGTCTTCCTGGAGGGTTGTAGTGGAGCAGAGCAGGATCTCCTAGTCTTCCTGGAGGGTTATAGTGGAGCAGAGCAGGATCTCCTAGTCTTCCTGGAGGGTTATAGTGGAGCAGAGCAGGATCTCCTAGTCTTCCTGGAAGGTTATAGTGGAGCAGAGCAGGATCTCCTTGTCTTCCTGGAGGGTTATAGTGGAGCAGAGCAGGATCTCCTAGTCTTCCTGGAGGGTTATAGTGGGTCAGAGCAGGATCTCCTAGTCTTCCTGGAGGGTTATAGTGGAGCAGAGCAGGATCTCCTAGTCTTCCTGGAGGGTTATAGTGGAGCAGAGCAGGATCTCCTAGTCTTCCTGGGGGGTTATAGTGGAGCAGAGCAGGATCTCCTAGACTTCCTGGAGGGTTATAGTAGGTCAGAGCAGGATCTCCTAGTCTTCCTGGAGGGTTATAGTGGAGCAGAACAGGCTATCCTGGTCTTCCTGGAGGGTTATAGTGGAGCAGAGCAGGATCTCCTAGTCTTCCTGGAGGGTTATAGTGGAGCAGAGCAGGATCTCCTAGTCTTCCTGGAGGGTTATAGTGGAGCAGAGCAGGATCTCCTAGTCTTCCTGGAGGGTTACAGTGGAGCAGAGCAGGATCTCCTAGTCTTCCTGGAGGGTTATAGTGGGTCAGAGCAGGATCTCCTAGTCTTCCTGGAGGGTTATAGTGGAGCAGAGCAGGATCTCCTAGTCTTCCTGGAAGGTTATAGTGGAGCAGAGCAGGATCTCCTAGTCTTCCTGGAGGGTTATACTGGAGCAGAGCTGGATCTCCTAGTCTTCCTGGAGGGTTATAGTGGAGCAGAGCAGGATCTCCTAGTCTTCCTGGAGGGTTATAGTGGAGAAGAGCAGGATCTCCTAGTCTTCCTGGAGGGTTATAGTGGAGCAGAGCAGGATCTCCTAGTCTTCCTGGAGGGTTACAGTGGGTCAGAGCAGGATCTCCTAGTCTTCCTGGGGGGTTATAGTGGAGCAGAGCAGGATCTCCTAGTCTTCCTGGAGGGTTATAGTGGAGCAGAGCAGGATCTCCTAGTCTTCCTGGAGGGTTATAGTGGAGCAGAGCAGGATCTCCTAGTCTTCCTGGAGGGTTATAGTGGAGCAGAGCAGGATCTCCTAGTCTTCCTGGAGGGTTGTAGTGGAGCAGAGCAGGATCTCCTAGTCTTCCTGGAGGGTTATAGTGGAGCAGAGCAGGATCTCCTAGTGTTCCTGGAGGGTTATAGTGGAGCAGAGCAGGATCTCCTAGTCTTCCTGGAGGGTTATAGTGGAGCAGAGCAGGATCTCCTAGTCTTCCTGGAGGGTTATAGTGGAGCAGAGCAGGATCTCCTAGTCTTCCTGGAGGGTTATAGTGGAGCAGAGCAGGATCTCCTAGTCTTCCTGGAGGGTTATAGTGGAGCAGAGCAGGATCTCCTAGTCTTCCTGGAGGGTTATAGTGGAGCAGAGCAGGATCTCCTAGTCTTCCTGGAGGGTTATAGTGGAGCAGAGCAGGATCTCCTAGTCTTCCTGGAGGGTTATAGTGGAGCAGAGCAGGATCTCCTAGTCTTCCTGGAGGGTGATAGTGGAGCAGAGCAGGATCTCCTAGTCTTCCTGGAGGGTTATAGTGGAGCAGAGCAGGATCTCCTAGTCTTCCTGGAGGGTTATAGTGGAGCAGAGCAGGATCTCCTAGTCTTCCTGGAGGGTTATAGTGGAGCAGAGCAGGATCTCCTAGTCTTCCTGGAGGGTTATAGTGGAGCAGAACAGGATATCCTAGTCTTCCTGGAGGGTTATAGTGGAGCAGAGCAGGATCTCCTAGTCTTCCTGGAGGGTTATAGTGGAGCTGAGCAGGATCTCCTAGTCTTCCTGGAGGGTTACAGTGGGTCAGAGCAGGATCTCCTAATCTTCCTGGAGGGTTATAGTGGAGCAGAGCAGGTTCTCCTAGTCTTCCTGGAGGGTTATAGTGGAGCAGAGCAGGATCTCCTAGTCTTCCTGGAGGGTTGTAGTGGAGCAGAGCAGGATCTCCTAGTCTTCCTGGAGGGTTATAGTGGAGCAGAGCAGGATCTCCTAGTCTTCCTGGAGGGTTATACTGGAGCAGAGCAGGATCTCCTAGTCTTCCTGGAGGGTTATAGTGGAGCAGAGCAGGATCTCCTAGTCTTCCTGGAGGGTTATAGTGGAGCAGAGCAGGATCTCCTAGTCTTCCTGGAGGGTTATAGTGGAGCAGAGCAGGATCTCCTAGTCTTCCTGGAGGGTTATAGTGGAGCAGAGCAGGATCTCCTAGTCTTCCTGGAGGGTTATAGTGGAGCAGAGCAGGATCTCCTAGTCTTCCTGGAGGGTTATAGTGGAGCAGAGCAGGATCTCCTAGTCTTCCTGGAGGGTTATAGTGGAGCAGAGCAGGATCTCCTAGTCTTCCTGGAGGGTGATAGTGGAGCAGAGCAGGATCTCCTAGTCTTCCTGGAGGGTTATAGTGGAGCAGAGCAGGATCTCCTAGTCTTCCTGGAGGGTTATAGTGGAGCAGAGCAGGATCTCCTAGTCTTCCTGGAGGGTTATAGTGGAGCAGAGCAGGATCTCCTAGTCTTCCTGGAGGGTTATAGTGGAGCAGAACAGGATCTCCTAGTCTTCCTGGAGGGTTATAGTGGAGCAGAGCAGGATCTCCTAGTCTTCCTGGAGGGTTATAGTGGAGCTGAGCAGGATCTCCTAGTCTTCCTGGAGGATTACAGTGGGTCAGAGCAGGATCTCCTAGTCTTCCTGGAGGGTTATAGTGGAGCAGAGCAGGTTCTCCTAGTCTTCCTGGAGGGTTATAGTGGAGCAGAGCAGGATCTCCTAGTCTTCCTGGAGGGTTGTAGTGGAGCAGAGCAGGATCTCCTAGTCTTCCAGGAGGGTTATAGTGGGTCAGAGCAGGATCTCCTAGTCTTCGTGGAGGGTTATAGTGGAGCAGAGCAGGATCTCCTAGTCTTCCTGGAGGGTTATAGTGGAGCAGAGCAGGATCTCCTAGTCTTCCTGGAGGGGTTATAGTGGGTCAGAGCAGGATCTCCTAGTGTTCCTGGAGGGTTATAGTGGAGCAGAGCAGGATCTCCTAGTCTTCCTGGAGGGTTATAGTGGAGCAGAGCAGGATCTCCTAGTCTTCCTGGAGGGTTATAGTGGAGCAGAGCAGGATCTCCTATTCTTCCTGGAGGGTTATAGTGGAGCAGAGCAGGATCTCCTAGTCTTCCTGGAGGGTTATAGTGGAGCAGAGCAGGATCTCCTAGTCTTCCTGGAGGGTTATAGTGGAGCAGAGCTGGATCTCCTAGTCTTCCTGGAGGGTTATAGTGGAGCAGAGCAGGATCTCCTAGTCTTCCTGGAGGGTTATAGTGGAGCAGAGCAGGATCTCCTAGTCTTCCTGGGGGGTTATAGTGGAGCAGAGCAGGATCTCCTAGTCTTCCTGGAGGGTTATAGTGGAGCAGAGCAGGATCTCCTAGTCTTCCTGGGGGGGTTATAGTTGAGCAGAGCAGGATCTCCTAGTCTTCCTGGAGGGTTATAGTGGAGCAGAGCAGGATCTCCTAGTCTTCCTGGAGGGTTATAGTGGAGCAGAGCAGGATCTCCTAGTGTTCCTGGAGGGTTATAGTGGAGCAGAGCAGGATCTCCTAGTCTTCCTGGAGGGTTATAGTGGAGCAGAGCAGGATCTCCTAGTCTTCCTGGAGGGTTACAGTGGAACAGAGCAGGATCTCCTAGTCTTCCTGGAGGGTTATAGTGGAGCAGAGCAGGATCTCCTAGTCTTCCTGGAGGGTTATAGTGGAGCAGAGCAGGATCTCCTAGTCTTCCTGGAGGGTTATAGTGGAGCAGAGCAGGATCTCCTAGTCTTCCTGGAGGGTTATAGTGGAGCAGAGCAGGATCTCCTAGTCTTCCTGGAGGGTTATAGTGGAGCAGAGCAGGATCTCCTAGTCTTCCTGGAGGGGTTATAGTGGGTCAGAGCAGGATCTCCTAGTCTTCCTGGAGGGTTATAGTGGAGCAGAGCAGGATCTCCTAGTCTTCCTGGAGGGTTATAGTGGAGCAGAGCAGGATCTCCTAGTCTTCCTGGAGGGTCACAGTGGAACAGAGCAGGATCTCCTAGTCTTCCTGGAGGGTTATAGTGGAGCAGAGCAGGATCTCCTAGTCTTCCTGGAGGGTTATAGTGGAGCAGAGCAGGATCTCCAAGTCTTCCTGGAGGGTTATAGTGGAGCAGAGCAGGATCTCCTAGTCTTCCTGGAGGTTTATAGTGGAGCAGAGCAGGATCTCCTAGTCTTCCTGGAGGGTTATAGTGGAGCAGAGCAGGATCTCCTAGTCTTCCTGGAGGGTTATAGTGGGTCGGAGCAGGATCTCCTAGTCTTCCTGGAGGGTTATAGTGGAGCAGAGCAGGATCTCCTAGTCTTCCTGGAGGGTTATAGTGGAGCAGAGCAGGATCTCCTAGTCTTCCTGGATGGTTATAGTGGAGCAGAGCAGGATCTCCTAGTCTTCCTGGAGGGTTATAGTGGGTCGGAGCAGGATCTCCTAGTCTTCCTGGAGGGTTATAGTGGAGCAGAGCAGGATCTCCTAGTCTTCCTGGAGGGTTATAGTGGAGCAGAGCAGGATCTTCTAGTCTTCCTGGGGGGTTATAGTGGAGCAGAGCAGGATCTCCTAGTCTTCCTGGAGGGTTATAGTGGAGCAGAGCAGGATCTCCTAGTCTTCCTGGAGGGTTATAGAGGATTAGAGCAGGATCTCCTAGTCTTCCTGGAGGGTTATAGTGGAGCAGAGCAGGATCTCCTAGACTTCCTGGAGGGTTATAGTGGAGCAGAGCAGGATCTCCTAGTCTTCCTGGAGGGTTATAGTGGAGCAGAGCAGGATCTCCTAGTCTTCCTGGAGGGTTATAGTGGAGCAGAGCAGGATCTCCTAGTCTTCCTGGAGGGTTATAGTGGAGCAGAGCAGGATCTCCTAGTCTTCCTGGAGGGTTATAGTGGAGCAGAGCAGGATCTCCTAGTCTTCCTGGAGGGTTATAGTGGAGCAGAGCAGGATCTCCTAGTCTTCCTGGAGGGTTATAGTGGAGCAGAGCAGGATCTCCTAGTCTTCCTGGAGGGTTATAGTGGAGCAGAGCAGTATCTCCTAGTCTTCCTGGAGGGTTATAGTGGAGCAGAGCAGGATCTCCTAGTCTTCCTGGAGGGTTATAGTGGAGCAGAGCAGGATCTCCTAGTCTTCCTGGAGGGTTATAGTGGAGCAGAGCAGGATCTCCTAGTCTTCCTGGAGGGTTATAGTGGAGCAGAGCAGGATCTCCTAGTCTTCCTGGAGGGTTATAGTGGAGCAGAGCAGGATCTCCTAGTCTTCCTGGAGGGTTATAGTGGGTCAGAGCAGGATCTCCTAGTCTTCCTGGAGGGTTATAGTGGAGCAGAGCAGGATCTCCTAGTCTTCCTGGAGGGTTATAGTGGAGCAGAGCAGGATCTCCTAGTCTTCCTGGAGGGTTATAGTGGAGCAGAGCAGGATCTCCTAGTATTCCTGGAGGGTTATAGTGGAGCAGAGCAGGAATTAATTTCTTAGGGGTGTTCTTGGGGAGCTAAGAGTTTCAGGAGAGATACTGGGAGGGGCTGGTGGACAAGGTTGAGACTAAGTTGTCTAAATGGCGGTGGTTGTTGACACTGATGTCTTTCAGGGGAAGGCTCCTGGTCACTCACAACTTGACCACTTCAATGCTCTGGGACAGATGGATCCCCAACAGATCTCTTCAAGTCTCAGCAATAACAACTACAGAGATTACTGATGGATCCTCCACAGAGTCTCATCAATAACAACTACAGAGTCTTTGGGCAAGGGGAAAAGACTGTCTGTCACAGAGACCTTTCACGGACAGAAGTGTGGATGATGGAAGAACCGCTGTTTTCACAAGCCACTCATCCCAGACCAGCGTGCTGATCTCTGCCAGATTGTAGGCCAGAGTGCTGATCTCTGCCAGATTGCGGGCCAGAATGCTGATCTCTGCCAGATTGTGGGCCAGAGTGCTGATCTCTGCCAGATTGTGGGCCAGAGTGCTGATCTCTGCCAGATTGTGGGCCAGAGTGCTGATCTCTGCCAGATTGTGGGCCAGAGTACTGATCTCTGCCAGATTGCGGGCCAGAGTGCTGATCTCTGCCAGATTGTGGGCCAGAATGCTGATCTCTGCCAGATTGCGGGCCAGAGTGCTGATCTCTGCCAGATTGCGGGCCAGAGTGCTGATCTCTGCCAGATTGCGGGCCAGAGTGCTGATCTCTGCCAGATTGCGGGCCAGAGTGCAGATCTCTGGCAGATTGTGGGCCAGAATGCTGATCTCTGCCAGATTGTGGGCCAGAGTGCTGATCTCTGCCAGATTGTGGGCCAGAGTGCTGATCTCTGCCAGATTGCGGGTCAGAGTCCTGATCTCTGCCAGATTGTGGCCAGAGTGCTGATCTCTACCAGATTGCAGGCCAGAGTGCTGATCTCTGCCAGATTGTGGGCCAGAGTTCTGATCTCTGCCAGATTGCGGGCCAGAGTGCTGATGTCTGCCAGATTGCGGGCCAGAGTGCTGATGTCTGCCAGATTGCGGGCCAGAGTGCTGATCTCTGCCAGATTGTGGGTCAGAGTGCTGATGTCTGCCAGATTGTGGGCCAGAGTGCTGATGTCTGCCAGATTGCGGGCCAGAGTGCTGATCTCTGCCAGATTGCGGGCCAGAGTGCTGATCTCTGCCAGATTGTGGGCCAGAGTGCTGATGTCTGCCAGATTGCGGGCCAGAGTGCTGATGTCTGCCAGATTGTGGGCCAGAGCGCTGATCTCTGCCAGATTGTGGGCCAGAGTTCTGATCTCTGCCAGATTGTGAGCCAGAGTGTTGATCTCTGCCAGATTGTGGGCCAGGCTTGCAAAAAAGAGTCGGGGGTGGAAATCTGGCAGTGACATGTCAGAGGCTTCCTCCATCCAGGCTGCTGCAGCAGGTGGTGGAGGGAGTCCAAGCTGCACTACCTGGTTCATTCAGAGAGCTGGTGGCAGAGTCTTCCTCCATCCAGGCTGCTGCAGCAGGTGGTGGAGGGAGTCCAAGCTGCACTACCTGGTTCATTCAGAGAGCTGGTGGCAGAGTCTTCCTCCATCCAGGCTGCTGCAGCAGGTGGTGGAGGGTGTCCAAGCTGCACTACCTGGTTCATTCAGAGAGCTGGTGGCAGAGGCTTCCTCCATCCAGGCTGCTGCAGCAGGTGGTGGAGGGTGTCCAAGCTGCACTACCTGGTTCATTCAGAGAGCTGGTGGCAGAGTCTTCCTCCATCCAGGCTGCTGCAGCAGGTGGTGGAGGGAGTCCAAGCTGCACTACCTGGTTCATTCAGAGAGCTGGTGGCAGAGTCTTCCTCCATCCAGGCTGCTGCAGCAGGTGGTGGAGGGAGTCCAAGCTGCACTACCTGGTTCATTCAGAGAGCTGGTGGCAGAGTCTTCCTCCATCCAGGCTGCTGCAGTAGGTGGTGGAGGGAGTCCAAGCTGCACTACCTGGTTCATTCAGAGAGCTGGTGGCAGAGTCTTCCTCCATCCAGGCTGCTGCAGCAGGTGGTGGAGGGAGTCCAAGCTGCACTACCTGGTTCATTCAGAGAGCTGGTGGCAGAGTCTTCCTCCATCCAGGCTGCTGCAGCAGGTGGTGGAGGGAGTCCAAGCTGCACTACCGGGTTCATTCAGAGAGCTGGTGGCAGAGTCTTCCTCCATCCAGGCTGCTGCAGCAGGTGGTGGAGGGAGTCCAAGCTCCACTACCTGGTTCATTCAGAGAGCTGGTGGCAGAGTCTTCCTCCATCCAGGCTGCTGCAGCAGGTGGTGGAGGGAGTCCAAGCTGCACTACCTGGTTCATTCAGAGAGCTGGTGGCAGAGTCTTCCTCCATCCAGGCTGCTGCAGCAGGTGGTGGAGGGAGTCCAAGCTGCACTACCTGGTTCATTCAGAGAGCTGGTGGCAGAGTCTTCCTCCATCCAGGCTGCTGCAGCAGGTGGTGGAGAGAGTCCAAGCTGCACTACCTGGTTCATTCAGAGAGCTGGTGGCAGAGTCTTCCTCCATCCAGGCTGCTGCAGCAGGTGGTGGAGGGAGTCCAAGCTGCACTACCTGGTTCATTCAGAGAGCTGGTAGCAGAGTCTTCCTCCATCCAGGCTGCTGCAGCAGGTGGTGGAGGGAGTCCAAGCTGCACTACCTGGTTCATTCAGAGAGCTGGTGGCAGAGTCTTCCTCCATCCAGGCTGCTGCAGCAGGTGGTGGAGGGAGTCCATGCTGCACTACCTGGTTCATTCAGAGAGCTGGTGGCAGAGTCTTCCTCCATCCAGGCTGCTGCAGCAGGTGGTGGAGGGAGTCCAAGCTGCACTACCTGGTTCATTCAGAGAGCTGGTGGCAGAGTCTTCCTCCATCCAGGCTGCTGCAGCAGGTGGTGGAGGGAGTCCAAGCTGCACTACCTGGTTCATTCAGAGAGCTGGTGGCAGAGTCTTCCTCCATCCAGGCTGCTGCAGCAGGTGGTGGAGGGAGTCCAAGCTGCACTACCTGGTTCATTCAGAGAGCTGGTGGCAGAGGCTTCCTCCATCCAGGCTGCTGCAGCAGGTGGTGGAGGGAGTCCAAGCTGCACTACCTGGTTCAGTCAGAGAGCTGGTGGCAGCATCATGATGTGGGGATGTTTTTCAGCGGCAGGGACTGGGAGACTAGTCAGGATCGAGGGAAAGATGAACGGAGCAAAGTACAGAGAGAACCTTGATGAAAACCTGCTCTAGAGTGCTCGGGACCTCAGACTGGGGCGAAGGTTCACCTTCCAACAAGACAACAACCCTAAGCACACAGCCAAGACAACGCAGGAGTGGCTTCGGGACAAGTCTCTGAATGTTCTCGAGTGGCCCAGCCAGAGCGCGGACATGAACCCGATCGAACATCTCTGGAGAGACCTGAAAATAGCTGTGCAGCGACGCTCCCCATCCAACCTGACAGAGCTTGAGAGGATCTGTAGAGAAGAATGGGAGAAACTCCCCAAATGCAGGTGTGCCAAGCTTGTAGCATCATACCCAAGAAGACTCGAGGCTGTAATCACTGCGAAAGGTGCCTCAACAAAGTACTGAGTAAAGGGTCTGAATATTTACAGTACCAGTCACAAGTTTTAGAACGCCTACTCATTCAAGGGTTTTTATTTATTTTTACTATTTTCTACTTTGTAGAATAATAGTGAAGACCTCAAAACTATGAAATTACACATATGGAATCATGTAGTAACCAAAAAAGTATTAAACATATCAAAATGTATTTCATATTTTAGATTCTTCAAAGTAGCCACCCTTTGCCTTGATGACAGCTTTGTACACTCTTGGCATTCTCTCAACCAGCTTCATGAGGTAGTCACCTGGAATGCATTTCAAATAACAGGTGCATCTTGTTAAAAGTTAATTTGTGGAATTTCTTTCCTTCTTCGTGCGTTTCAGCCAATCAGTTGTGTTGTGACAAGGTATACAGAAGATAGCCCTATTTGGTAAAAGACCTTGTCCATATTATGGCAAGAACAGCTCAAATAAGCATTCTTCTCTCTCTCTACCCCCCTTCTATCACCACACGGTCTTTCACATCTCCCAGCCCTTCTCAGCAGAGAGGAAGTGTGCATGTGTGGAGACTAGAGGCTGGGCAGACAGGCTATAAGTCATTAAAGAGTTTAGAGAGGAAGTGTGCATGTATGGAGACTAGAGGCTGGGTAGACAGGCTATAAGTCATTATAGAGTTTAGAGAGAGGAAGTGACAGAATACATCGAGATGGAACACACCTGTCTTCTACTCTGTGAGTACCTATATAGTTTAATATCTATATAGTTTAATATATACATAGTTTAATATCTATATGGTTTAATATATACATCGTTTAATATCTATATAGTTTAATATCTATATAGTTTAATATCTATATAGTTTAATATCTGTATGGTTTAATATCTATATAGTTTAATATCTATATGGTTTAATATCTATATAGTTTAATATCTGTATAGTTTAATATCTGTATAGTTTAATATCTATATAGTTTAATATCTATATAGTTTAATATATACATCGTTTAATATCTATATAGTTTAATATCTATATAGTTTAATATCTATATAGTTTAATATGTCTATAGTTTAATATCTATATAGTTTAATATCTATATAGTTTAATATGTCTATAGTTTAATATCTATATGGTTTAATATATACATCGTTTAATATCTATATAGTTTAATATCTATTTAGTTTAATATCTATATAGTTTAATATGTCTATAGTTTAATATCTATATAGTTTAATATCTGTATAGTTTAATATCTATATAGTTTAATATATGTATAGTTTAATATCTATATAGTTTAATATCTATATAGTTTAATATCTATGGTTTAATATCTATACATTTTAATATATGTATAGTTTAATATCTATATAGTTTAATATCTAAATGGTTTAATATATGTATAGTTTAATATCTATTTAGTTTAATATCTATATAGTTTAATATGTCTATAGTTTAATATCTATATAGTTTAATATCTATATCGTTTAATATCTATATCGTTTAATATCTATATGGTTTAATATATACATAGTTTAATATCTATATAGTTTAATATCTGTGTAGTTTAATATCTGTGGAACAGCTCAGTGTTTACATCATGTACCATAGTGATAGTTCTGTGTGTTTCAGTGCTGTTCAGTACACTGGTACTGACTCACTCCGGCCTCGGTCATGATGGAGGTACGTTTATATTTATTCATCACCTGCTCTATTTTCCTCCTCTTCTTCTTCTCCTCTTCTCTCTTTCTGTTTACTCCTGCTACTCCTCTCATATCAAGTCTCTCCCTCCTCTTCTCTCTCTCTCTCTCTCTGTTTACTCCTGCTACTCCTCTCATATCAAGTCTCTCCCTCCTCTTCTCTCTCTCTGTTTACTCCTGCTACTCCTCTCATATCAAGTCTCTCCCTCCTCTTCTCTCTCTCTCTCTCTCTCTGTTTACTCCTGCTACTCCTCTCATATCAAGTCTCTCCCTCCTCTTCTCTCTCTCTCTCTGTTTACTCCTGCTACTCCTCTCATATCAAGTCTCTCCCTCCTCTTCTCTCTCTCTCTCTGTTTACTCCTGCTACTCCTCTCATATCAAGTCTCTCCCTCCTCTTCTCTCTCTCTCTCTGTTTACTCCTGCTACTCCTCTCATATCAAGTCTCTCCCTCTTCTCTCTCTCTCTCTCTGTTTACTCCTGCTACTCCTCTCATATCAAGTCTCTCCCTCCTCTTCTCTCTCTCTCTCTGTTTACTCCTGCTACTCCTCTCATATCAAGTCTCTCCCTCCTCTTCTCTCTCTCTCTCTCTGTTTACTCCTGCTACTCCTCTCATATCAAGTCTCTCCCTCCTCTTCTCTCTCTCTCTGTTTACTCCTGCTACTCCTCTCATATCAAGTCTCTCCCTCCTCTTCTCTCTCTCTCTCTCTCTGTTTACTCCTGCTACTCCTCTCATATCAAGTCTCTCCCTCCTCTTCTCTCTCTCTGTTTACTCCTGCTACTCCTCTCATATCAAGTCTCTCCCTCCTCTTCTCTCTCTCTCTGTTTACTCCTGCTACTCCTCTCATATCAAGTCTCTCCCTCCTCTTCTCTCTCTCTCTCTGTTTACTCCTGCTACTCCTCTCATATCAAGTCTCTCCCTCCTCTTCTCTCTCTCTCTCTCTCTGTTTACTCCTGCTACTCCTCTCATATCAAGTCTCTCCCTCCTCTTTTCTCTCTCTCTCTCTCTGTTTACTCCTGCTACTCCTCTCATATCAAGTCTCTCCCTCCTCTTCTCTCTCTCTCTGTTTACTCCTGCTACTCCTCTCATATCAAGTCTCTCCCTCCTCTTCTCTCTCTCTCTCTGTTTACTCCTGCTACTCCTCTCATATCAAGTCTCTCCCTCCTCTTCTCTCTCTCTCTCTGTTTACTCCTGCTACTCCTCTCATATCAAGTCTCTCCCTCCTCTTCTCTCTCTCTCTCTGTTTACTCCTGCTACTCCTCTCATATCAAGTCTCTCCCTCCTCTTCTCTCTCTCTCTCTGTTTACTCCTGCTACTCCTCTCATATCAAGTCTCTCCCTCCTCTTCTCTCTCTCTCTCTGTTTACTCCTGCTACTCCTCTCATATCAAGTCTCTCCCTCCTCTTCTCTCTCTCTCTCTCTCTGTTTACTCCTGCTACTCCTCTCATATCAAGTCTCTCCCTCCTCTTCTCTCTCTCTCTCTGTTTACTCCTGCTACTCCTCTCATATCAAGTCTCTCCCTCCTCTTCTCTCTCTCTCTCTGTTTACTCCTGCTACTCCTCTCATATCAAGTCTCTCCCTCCTCTTCTCTCTCTCTCTCTGTTTACTCCTGCTACTCCTCTCATATCAAGTCTCTCCCTCCTCTTCTCTCTCTCTCTCTGTTTACTCCTGCTACTCCTCTCATATCAAGTCTCTCCCTCCTCTTCTCTCTCTCTCTCTCTCTGTTTACTCCTGCTACTCCTCTCATATCAAGTCTCTCCCTCCTCTTCTCTCTCTCTCTCTCTCTGTTTACTCCTGCTACTCCTCTCATATCAAGTCTCTCCCTCCTCTTCTCTCTCTCTCTCTCTCTGTTTACTCCTGCTACTCCTCTCATATCAAGTCACTCCCTCCTCTTCTCTCTCTCTCTCTGTTTACTCCTGCTACTCCTCTCATATCAAGTCTCTCCCTCCTCTTCTCTCTCTCTCTCTGTTTACTCCTGCTACTCCTCTCATATCAAGTCTCTCCCTCCTCTTCTCTCTCTCTCTCTGTTTACTCCTGCTACTCCTCTCATATCAAGTCTCTCCCTCTTCTCTCTCTCTCTCTCTCTGTTTACTCCTGCTACTCCTCTCATATCAAGTCTCTCCCTCCTCTTCTCTCTCTCTCTCTGTTTACTCCTGCTACTCCTCTCATATCAAGTCTCTCCCTCCTCTTCTCTCTCTCTCTCTCTCTGTTTACTCCTGCTACTCCTCTCATATCAAGTCTCTCCCTCCTCTTCTCTCTCTCTCTCTCTCTGTTTACTCCTGCTACTCCTCTCATATCAAGTCTCTCCCTCCTCTTCTCTCTCTCTCTCTCTCTGTTTACTCCTGCTACTCCTCTCATATCAAGTCTCTCCCTCCTCTTCTCTCTCTCTCTCTCTCTGTTTACTCCTGCTACTCCTCTCATATCAAGTCTCTCCCTCCTCTTCTCTCTCTCTCTCTGTTTACTCCTGCTACTCCTCTCATATCAAGTCTCTCCCTCCTCTTCTCCTCTTCTCTCTCTCTGTTTACTCCTGCTACTCCTCTCATATCAAGTCTCTCCCTCCTCTTCTCTCTCTCTCTCTGTTTACTCCTGCTACTCCTCTCATATCAAGTCTCTCCCTCCTCTCTCTCTCTCTCTCTCTCTGTTTACTCCTGCTACTCCTCTCATATCAAGTCTCTCCCTCCTCTTCTCTCTCTCTCTCTGTTTACTCCTGCTACTCCTCTCATATCAAGTCTCTCCCTCCTCTTCTCTCTCTCTCTCTGTTTACTCCTGCTACTCCTCTCATATCAAGTCTCTCCCTCCTCTTCTCTCTCTCTCTCTGTTTACTCCTGCTACTCCTCTCATATCAAGTCTCTCCCTCCTCTTCTCTCTCTCTCTCTGTTTACTCCTGCTACTCCTCTCATATCAAGTCTCTCCCTCCTCTTCTCTCTCTCTCTCTGTTTACTCCTGCTACTCCTCTCATATCAAGTCTCTCCCTCCTCTTCTCTCTCTCTCTCTGTTTACTCCTGCTACTCCTCTCATATCAAGTCTCTCCCTCCTCTTCTCTCTCTCTCTGTTTACTCCTGCTACTCCTCTCATATCAAGTCTCTCCCTCCTCTTCTCTCTCTCTCTCTGTTTACTCCTGCTACTCCTCTCATATCAAGTCTCTCCCTCCTCTTCTCTCTCTCTCTCTGTTTACTCCTGCTACTCCTCTCATATCAAGTCTCTCCCTCCTCTTCTCTCTCTCTCTCTGTTTACTCCTGCTACTCCTCTCATATCAAGTCTCTCCCTCCTCTTCTCTCTCTCTCTCTGTTTACTCCTGCTACTCCTCTCATATCAAGTCTCTCCCTCCTCTTCTCTCTCTCTCTCTGTTTACTCCTGCTACTCCTCTCATATCAAGTCTCTCCCTCCTCTTCTCTCTCTCTCTGTTTACTCCTGCTACTCCTCTCATATCAAGTCTCTCCCTCCTCTTCTCTCTCTCTCTCTGTTTACTCCTGCTACTCCTCTCATATCAAGTCTCTCCCTCCTCTTCTCTCTCTCTCTCTCTGTTTACTCCTGCTACTCCTCTCATATCAAGTCTCTCCCTCCTCTTCTCTCTCTCTCTCTGTTTACTCCTGCTACTCCTCTCATATCAAGTCTCTCCCTCCTCTTCTCTCTCTCTCTCTGTTTACTCCTGCTACTCCTCTCATATCAAGTCTCTCCCTCCTCTTCTCTCTCTCTCTCTGTTTACTCCTGCTACTCCTCTCATATCAAGTCTCTCCCTCCTCTTCTCTCTCTCTCTCTCTGTTTACTCCTGCTACTCCTCTCATATCAAGTCTCTCCCTCCTCTTCTCTCTCTCTCTGTTTACTCCTGCTACTCCTCTCATATCAAGTCTCTCCCTCCTCTTCTCTCTCTCTCTCTCTCTGTTTACTCCTGCTACTCCTCTCATATCAAGTCTCTCCCTCCTCTCTCTCTCTCTCTCTCTCTGTTTACTCCTGCTACTCCTCTCATATCAAGTCTCTCCCTCCTCTTCTCTCTCTCTCTCTGTTTACTCCTGCTACTCCTCTCATATCAAGTCTCTCCCTCCTCTTCTCTCTCTCTCTCTGTTTACTCCTGCTACTCCTCTCATATCAAGTCTCTCCCTCCTCTTCTCTCTCTCTCTCTGTTTACTCCTGCTACTCCTCTCATATCAAGTCTCTCCCTCCTCTTCTCTCTCTCTCTCTCTCTGTTTACTCCTGCTACTCCTCTCATATCAAGTCTCTCCCTCCTCTTCTCTCTCTCTCTTTCTGTTTACTCCTGCTACTCCTCTCATATCAAGTCTCTCCCTCCTCTTCTCTCTCTCTCTCTCTCTGTTTACTCCTGCTACTCCTCTCATATCAAGTCTCTCCCTCCTCTTCTCTCTCTCTCTCTCTCTGTTTACTCCTGCTACTCCTCTCATATCAAGTCTCTCCCTCCTCTTCTCTCTCTCTCTGTTTACTCCTGCTACTCCTCTCATATCAAGTCTCTCCCTCCTCTTCTCTCTCTCTCTCTCTGTTTACTCCTGCTACTCCTCTCATATCAAGTCTCTCCCTCCTCTTCTCTCTCTCTCTCTCTCTCTGTTTACTCCTGCTACTCCTCTCATATCAAGTCTCTCCCTCCTCTTCTCTCTCTCTCTCTGTTTACTCCTGCTACTCCTCTCATATCAAGTCTCTCCCTCCTCTTCTCTCTCTCTCTCTCTCTGTTTACTCCTGCTACTCCTCTCATATCAAGTCTCTCCCTCCTCTTCTCTCTCTCTCTCTCTCTGTTTACTCCTGCTACTCCTCTCATATCAAGTCTCTCCCTCTTCTCTCTCTCTCTCTCTCTGTTTACTCCTGCTACTCCTCTCATATCAAGTCTCTCCCTCCTCTTCTCTCTCTCTCTCTGTTTACTCCTGCTACTCCTCTCATATCAAGTCTCTCCCTCCTCTTCTCTCTCTCTCTGTTTACTCCTGCTACTCCTCTCATATCAAGTCTCTCCCTCTCTCTCTCTCTCTCTCTCTGTTTACTCCTGCTACTCCTCTCATATCAAGTCTCTCCCTCCTCTTCTCTCTCTCTCTCTGTTTACTCCTGCTACTCCTCTCATATCAAGTCTCTCCCTCCTCTTCTCTCTCTCTCTCTGTTTACTCCTGCTACTCCTCTCATATCAAGTCTCTCCCTCCTCTTCTCTCTCTCTCTCTCTCTGTTTACTCCTGCTACTCCTCTCATATCAAGTCTCTCCCTCCTCTTCTCTCTCTCTCTCTGTTTACTCCTGCTACTCCTCTCATATCAAGTCTCTCCCTCCTCTTCTCTCTCTCTCTCTGTTTACTCCTGCTACTCCTCTCATATCAAGTCTCTCCCTCCTCTTCTCTCTCTCTCTCTGTTTACTCCTGCTACTCCTCTCATATCAAGTCTCTCCCTCCTCTTCTCTCTCTCTCTCTGTTTACTCCTGCTACTCCTCTCATATCAAGTCTCTCCCTCCTCTTCTCTCTCTCTCTCTCTCTGTTTACTCCTGCTACTCCTCTCATATCAAGTCTCTCCCTCCTCTTCTCTCTCTCTCTCTCTCTCTGTTTACTCCTGCTACTCCTCTCATATCAAGTCTCTCCCTCCTCTTCTCTCTCTCTCTCTCTGTTTACTCCTGCTACTCCTCTCATATCAAGTCTCTCCCTCCTCTTCTCTCTCTCTCTCTGTTTACTCCTGCTACTCCTCTCATATCAAGTCTCTCCCTCCTCTTCTCTCTCTCTCTCTCTCTGTTTACTCCTGCTACTCCTCTCATATCAAGTCTCTCCCTCCTCTTCTCTCTCTCTCTCTGTTTACTCCTGCTACTCCTCTCATATCAAGTCTCTCCCTCCTCTTCTCTCTCTCTCTCTGTTTACTCCTGCTACTCCTCTCATATCAAGTCTCTCCCTCCTCTTCTCTCTCTCTCTCTGTTTACTCCTGCTACTCCTCTCATATCAAGTCTCTCCCTCCTCTTCTCTCTCTCTCTCTGTTTACTCCTGCTACTCCTCTCATATCAAGTCTCTCCCTCCTCTTCTCTCTCTCTCTCTGTTTACTCCTGCTACTCCTCTCATATCAAGTCTCTCCCTCCTCTTCTCTCTCTCTCTCTGTTTACTCCTGCTACTCCTCTCATATCAAGTCTCTCCCTCCTCTTCTCTCCTCTCTCTCTCTGTTTACTCCTGCTACTCCTCTCATATCAAGTCTCTCCCTCCTCTTCTCTCTCTCTCTCTGTTTACTCCTGCTACTCCTCTCATATCAAGTCTCTCCCTCCTCTTCTCTCTCTCTCTCTCTGTTTACTCCTGCTACTCCTCTCATATCAAGTCTCTCCCTCCTCTTCTCTCTCTCTCTCTCTCTGTTTACTCCTGCTACTCCTCTCATATCAAGTCTCTCCCTCCTCTTCTCTCTCTCTCTCTGTTTACTCCTGCTACTCCTCTCATATCAAGTCTCTCCCTCCTCTTCTCTCTCTCTCTCTCTCTGTTTACTCCTGCTACTCCTCTCATATCAAGTCTCTCCCTCCTCTTCTCTCTCTCTCTCTCTGTTTACTCCTGCTACTCCTCTCATATCAAGTCTCTCCCTCCTCTTCTCTCTCTCTCTCTGTTTACTCCTGCTACTCCTCTCATATCAAGTCTCTCCCTCCTCTTCTCTCTCTCTCTCTGTTTACTCCTGCTACTCCTCTCATATCAAGTCTCTCCCTCCTCTTCTCTCTCTCTCTCTGTTTACTCCTGCTACTCCTCTCATATCAAGTCTCTCCCTCCTCTTCTCTCTCTCTCTCTCTCTGTTTACTCCTGCTACTCCTCTCATATCAAGTCTCTCCCTCCTCTTCTCTCTCTCTCTTTCTGTTTACTCCTGCTACTCCTCTCATATCAAGTCTCTCCCTCCTCTTCTCTCTCTCTCTCTCTCTGTTTACTCCTGCTACTCCTCTCATATCAAGTCTCTCCCTCCTCTTCTCTCTCTCTCTCTCTCTGTTTACTCCTGCTACTCCTCTCATATCAAGTCTCTCCCTCCTCTTCTCTCTCTCTCTGTTTACTCCTGCTACTCCTCTCATATCAAGTCTCTCCCTCCTCTTTTCTCTCTCTCTCTCTCTGTTTACTCCTGCTACTCCTCTCATATCAAGTCTCTCCCTCCTCTTCTCTCTCTCTCTCTCTCTCTCTGTTTACTCCTGCTACTCCTCTCATATCAAGTCTCTCCCTCCTCTTCTCTCTCTCTCTCTGTTTACTCCTGCTACTCCTCTCATATCAAGTCTCTCCCTCCTCTTCTCTCTCTCTCTCTCTCTGTTTACTCCTGCTACTCCTCTCATATCAAGTCTCTCCCTCCTCTTCTCTCTCTCTCTCTCTCTGTTTACTCCTGCTACTCCTCTCATATCAAGTCTCTCCCTCTTCTCTCTCTCTCTCTCTCTGTTTACTCCTGCTACTCCTCTCATATCAAGTCTCTCCCTCCTCTTCTCTCTCTCTCTCTGTTTACTCCTGCTACTCCTCTCATATCAAGTCTCTCCCTCCTCTTCTCTCTCTCTCTGTTTACTCCTGCTACTCCTCTCATATCAAGTCTCTCCCTCTTCTCTCTCTCTCTCTCTCTGTTTACTCCTGCTACTCCTCTCATATCAAGTCTCTCCCTCCTCTTCTCTCTCTCTCTCTGTTTACTCCTGCTACTCCTCTCATATCAAGTCTCTCCCTCCTCTTCTCTCTCTCTCTCTGTTTACTCCTGCTACTCCTCTCATATCAAGTCTCTCCCTCCTCTTCTCTCTCTCTCTCTCTCTGTTTACTCCTGCTACTCCTCTCATATCAAGTCTCTCCCTCCTCTTCTCTCTCTCTCTCTGTTTACTCCTGCTACTCCTCTCATATCAAGTCTCTCCCTCCTCTTCTCTCTCTCTCTCTGTTTACTCCTGCTACTCCTCTCATATCAAGTCTCTCCCTCCTCTTCTCTCTCTCTCTCTGTTTACTCCTGCTACTCCTCTCATATCAAGTCTCTCCCTCCTCTTCTCTCTCTCTCTCTGTTTACTCCTGCTACTCCTCTCATATCAAGTCTCTCCCTCCTCTTCTCTCTCTCTCTCTCTCTGTTTACTCCTGCTACTCCTCTCATATCAAGTCTCTCCCTCCTCTTCTCTCTCTCTCTCTCTCTCTGTTTACTCCTGCTACTCCTCTCATATCAAGTCTCTCCCTCCTCTTCTCTCTCTCTCTCTCTCTGTTTACTCCTGCTACTCCTCTCATATCAAGTCTCTCCCTCCTCTTCTCTCTCTCTCTCTGTTTACTCCTGCTACTCCTCTCATATCAAGTCTCTCCCTCCTCTTCTCTCTCTCTCTCTCTCTGTTTACTCCTGCTACTCCTCTCATATCAAGTCTCTCCCTCCTCTTCTCTCTCTCTCTCTGTTTACTCCTGCTACTCCTCTCATATCAAGTCTCTCCCTCCTCTTCTCTCTCTCTCTCTGTTTACTCCTGCTACTCCTCTCATATCAAGTCTCTCCCTCCTCTTCTCTCTCTCTCTCTGTTTACTCCTGCTACTCCTCTCATATCAAGTCTCTCCCTCCTCTTCTCTCTCTCTCTCTGTTTACTCCTGCTACTCCTCTCATATCAAGTCTCTCCCTCCTCTTCTCTCTCTCTCTCTGTTTACTCCTGCTACTCCTCTCATATCAAGTCTCTCCCTCCTCTTCTCTCTCTCTCTCTGTTTACTCCTGCTACTCCTCTCATATCAAGTCTCTCCCTCCTCTTCTCTCTCTCTCTCTCTCTGTTTACTCCTGCTACTCCTCTCATATCAAGTCTCTCCCTCCTCTTCTCTCTCTCTCTCTGTTTACTCCTGCTACTCCTCTCATATCAAGTCTCTCCCTCCTCTTCTCTCTCTCTCTCTCTGTTTACTCCTGCTACTCCTCTCATATCAAGTCTCTCCCTCCTCTTCTCTCTCTCTCTCTCTCTGTTTACTCCTGCTACTCCTCTCATATCAAGTCTCTCCCTCCTCTTCTCTCTCTCTCTCTGTTTACTCCTGCTACTCCTCTCATATCAAGTCTCTCCCTCCTCTTCTCTCTCTCTCTCTGTTTACTCCTGCTACTCCTCTCATATCAAGTCTCTCCCTCCTCTTCTCTCTCTCTCTCTCTCTCTCTGTTTACTCCCGCTACTCCTCTCATATCAAGTCTCTCTCCAGTGTGTTACTCTCTGTAGTTGTGAGTCTCTGTCAGGTGTGTGTGTGTGTGTGTTGTGTGTGTGTTGTGTGTGTGTGTGTGTTTCCGTGCCCAGTCAGTGAGCATTAAATAGGTAACTGAGTAGCTTATGCCTGAGCAGGGCCAGAAGGAAGGTCTTGTGGTCAAGCAGGTAAAGCGTTTGCTGAAACGTTGTGTTCTCACACACGTTAGTTCTCTTCTCAGTTCTCTTCCCGGTTCTCGTCTCGCTAGACAAGACAACAACAAAAAATTGCACAGGATACAATTCGGAGCCCTGTCATGCAGATATAAAAGCTCCAACCACGTAGCAGACACAAAATAGTTGTTTCTCTCTGTGAGGTCACCTCCCTGACAACCAAAGCTAGTTGTTTCTCTCTGTGAGGTCACCTCCCTGACAACCAAAGCTAGTTGTTTCTCTCTGTGAGGTCACCTCCCTGACAACCAAAGCTAGTTATTTCTCTCTGTGAGGTCACCTTCCTGACAACCAAAGCTAGTTGTTTCTCTCTGTGATGTCATCTCCCTGACAACCAAAGCTAGTTGTTTCTCTCTGTGAGGTCACCTCCCTGACAACCAAAGCTAGTTGTTTCTCTCTGTGAGATCACCTTCCTGACAACCAAAGCTAGTTGTTTCTCTCTGTGAGGTCACCTTCCTGACAACCAAAGCTAGTTGTTTCTCTCTGTGAGGTCATCTTCCTGACAACCAAAGCTAGTTGTTTCTCTCTGTGAGGTCACCTTCCTGACAACCAAAGCTAGTTGTTTCTCTCTGTGAGGTCACCTTCCTGACAACCAAAGCTAGTTGTTTCTCTCTGTGAGGTCACCTCCCTGACAACCAAAGCTAGTTGTTTCTCTCTGTGAGGTCACCTCCCTGACAACCAAAGCTAGTTGTTTCTCTCTGTGAGGTCATCTCCCTGACAACCAAAGCTAGTTGTTTCTCTCTGTGAGGTCACCTCCCTGACAACCAAAGCTAGTTGTTTCTCTCTGTGAGGTCATCTTCCTGACAACCAAAGCTAGTTGTTTCTCTCTGTGAGGTCATCTTCCTGACAACCAAAGCTAGTTGTTTCTCTCTGTGAGGTCATCTTCCTGACAACCAAAGCTAGTTGTTTCTCTCTGTGAGGTCATCTTCCTGACAACCAAAGATAGTTGTTTCTCTCTGTGAGGTCATCTCCCTGACAACCAAAGCTAGTTGTTTCTCTCTGTGAGGTCACCTCCCTGACAACCAAAGCTAGTTGTTTCTCTCTGTGAGGTCATCTTCCTGACAACCAAAGCTAGTTGTTTCTCTCTGTGAGGTCATCTCCCTGACAACCAAAGCTAGTTGTTTCTCTCTGTGAGGTCACCTCCCTGACAACCAAAGCTAGTTGTTTCTCTCTGTGAGGTCACCTTCGGTGACGGATACATCCTAATAGTACCGGTAAAGTTCGTTGAAACATGCCAAACGATGTTTATAATTAATCCTCAGGTTGTCTATTGTCTAAATAATCGATAATATTTTAACCCGGACAATAGCGTATTCAATAGAAGGGGAAAACAACGAGGGGGGCGCAATCGGTTACGCGCGCAAACCAGCTCTGCTTCATTCTACAGTCCACTTACAAAAATGGTCTCATTTTTCCTTAATTTTTCAGAAAAACAAGCCTGAAACAATGTCTAAAGACTGTTGACATCTAGTGGAGGCCATAGGAACTGCAATCTGGGTCATAACCCATTTCAGACTGTATAGACATTCAATTGAAAACTACACACATCAAAAATATCCCACTTCCTGGATGGATTTTCCTCAGGGTTTTGCCTGCCATATCAGTTCTGTTATACTCACAGACATTATTTTAACAGTTTTGGAAACTTTAGAGTGTTTTCTATCCAAATCTACCAATTATATATGCAATATCCTAGCTTTTGGGCCTGAGTAACAGGCAGTTTACTTTGGGCACGCTTCTCATCCAGATGTTGAAATACTGCTCCCAAGCCTTAACAAGATAAGAAATCCCGCTATGCCCTCCGACGAACCATCAAACAGGCAAAGCGTCAATACAGGACTAAGATCGAATCGTACTACAACGAATCCGACACTCGTCAGATGTGGCAGGGCTTGCAAACCATTACAGACTACAAAGGGATGCACAGCCGATAGCTGCCCAGTGACACGAGCCGACCAGACGAGCTGAATTACTTCTATGCTCGCTTCGAGGCAAATAACACTGAAACATGCATGAGAGCATCAGTTGTTCCGGACGACTGTGTGATCACGCTCTCCGAGAGCTGCCCAGTGACACGAGCCGACCAGACGAGCTGAATTACTTCTATGCTCGCTTCGAGGCAAATAACACTGAAACATGCATGAGAGCATCAGTTGTTCTGGACGACTGTGTGATCACGCTCTCCGTAGCCGATGTCAGTAAAACCTTTAAACAGGTCAACATTCACAAGGCCGCAGGGCCAGACGGATTACCAGGGCGTGTACTCAGAGCATGCGCTGAACAACTGGCAAGTGTCTTCATTGACATTTTCAAACTCTCCCTGTCTGAGTCTGTAATACCAACATGTTTTAAGCAGACCACCATAGTCCCTGTGCCAAAGAACACTAAGGTAACCTGCCTAAATGACTACAGACCCGTAACACTCACGTCTGTGGCCATGAAGTGCTTTGAAAGGCTGGTCATGGCTCACATCAAAAGCATTATCCCAGAAACCCTAGACCCACTCCAATTTGCAAACCGCCCCAACATATCCACAGATGATACAATCTCTATTGCACTCCACACTGCCCTTTCCCTCCTGGACAAAAGGAACACCTATGTGAGAATGCTATTCATTGACTACAGCTCAACACGGAGGCCCCTCAGGGGTGCGTGCTCAGTCCCCCTCCTGTGTCATAGAAGTGGTTTGGTGAACCACGCCCACATGATGACATTAACCTTGCCTGAGACATTAAGACTTGTATTGGCTACACAAGGCTTTGGCTCAGTGGGCTAAAACAGTCATTTGCTGAGCAGGAGATCTGGGTTCAAACCACGGTCTCGTATTGAATCTGGTGTAGACTGGTAGAACTAATCAAAGAGTCTCATATTGAATCTGGTGTAGACTGGTAGAACTAATCAAAGGGTCTCATATTGAATCTGGTGTAGACTGGTATTACACATCAAAGGGTTTCATATTGAATCTGGTGTAGACTGGTAGAACTAATCAAAGGGTCTCATATTGAATCTGGTGTAGACTGGTAGAACACGTCAAAGGGTCTCATATTGAATCTGGTGTAGACTGGTAGAACACGTCAAAGGGTCTCATATTGAATCTGGTGTAGACTGGTAGAACTAATCAAAGGGTCTCATATTGAATCTGGTGTAGACTGGTAGAACTAATCAAAGGGTCTCATATTGAATCTGGTGTAGACTGGTAGAACACATCAAAGGGTCTCATAGTGAATCTGGTGTAGACTGGTATGACTAATCAAAGGGTCTCATATTGAATCTGGTGTAGACTGGTAGAACTAATCAAAGGGTCTCATATTGAATCTGGTGTAGACTGGTAGAACTAATCAAAGGGTCTCATATTGAATCTGGTGTAGACTGGTAGAACTAATCAAAGGGTCTCATATTGAATCTGGTGTAGACTGGTAGAACTAATCAAAGGGTCTCATATTGAATCTGGTGTAGACTGGTAGAACTAATCAAAGGGTCTCATATTGAATCTGGTGTAGACTGGTAGAACAGATCAAAGGGTCTCATAGTGAATCTGGTGTAGACTGGTAGAACTAATCAAAGGGTCTCATATTGAATCTGGTGTAGACTGGTAGAACAGATCAAAGGGTCTCATAGTGAATCTGGTGTAGACTGGTAGAACAGATCAAAGGGTCTCATAGTGAATCTGGTGTAGACTGGTAGAACTAATCAAAGGGTAACTTAGATGTGAGAATGATACAGACTCAGATCTGGAATATATTACAATATTACAGCTATCAGACTGACCCTTACTCTTTCTCTCTCTCTGTCTCCCCCTCTCTCTTTCTCTCTCTCTCTGTCTCTCTGTCTCCCCTTCCCCTCTCTCTCTCTCTCTCTCTCTCTCTGTCTCTCTGTCTCTCTGTCTCTCTCTCTCTCTGTCTCTCTCTCTCTCTCTCTCTCTGTCTCTCTGTCTCTCTCTCTCTCTCTGTCTCTCTGTCTCCCCTTCCCCTCTCTCTCTCTCTCTCTGTCTCTCTGTCTCCCCTTCCCCTCTCTCTCTCTCTCTCTGTCTCTCTGTCTCCCCTTCCCCTCTCTCTCTCTCTCTCTCTCTCTCTCTGTCTCCCCCTCTCTCTTTCTCTCTCTCTCTGTCTCTCTGTATCCCCTTCCCCTCTCTCTCTCTGTCTCTCTCTGTCTCTCTGTCTCCCCTTCCTCTCTCTCTCTCTGTCTCTCTCTCTCTCTGTCTCTCTGTCTCCCCTTCCCCTCTCTCTCTCTGTCTCTCTCTCTCTCTGTCTCTCTCTCTCTCTCTCTCTGTCTCTCTCTCTCTCTCTCTCTGTCTCTCTCTCTCTCTGTCTCTCTGTCTCCCCTTCCCCTCTCTCTCTCTCTGTCTCTCTCTCTCTCTGTCTCTCTGTCTCCCCTTCCCCTCTCTCTCTCTGTCTCTCTCTCTCTCTGTCTCTCTCTCTCTCTCTCTCTGTCTCTCTCTCTCTCTCTCTCTGTCTCTCTCTCTCTCTGTCTCTCTGTCTCCCCTTCCCCTCTCTCTCTCTCTGTCTCTCTCTCTCTCTGTCTCTCTGTCTCCCCTTCCCCTCTCTCTCTCTGTCTCTCTCTCTCTGTCTCTCTCTCTCTCTCTCTGTGTCTCTGTCTCCCCTTCCCCTCTCTCTCTCTCTGTCTCTCTCTCTCTCTGTCTCTCTGTCTCCCCTTCCCCTCTCTCTCTCTGTCTCTCTCTCTCTCTCTCTGTCTCTCTCTCTCTCTCTCTCTGTCTCTCTCTCTCTCTGTCTCTCTGTCTCCCCTTCCCCTCTCTCTCTCTCTGTCTCTCTCTCTCTCTGTCTCTCTGTCTCCCCTTCCCCTCTCTCTCTCTGTCTCTCTCTCTCTGTCTCTCTCTCTCTCTCTCTGTGTCTCTGTCTCCCCTTCCCCTCTCTCTCTCTCTGTCTCTCTCTCTCTCTGTCTCTCTCTCTCTGTCTCCCCTTCCTCTCTCTCTCTCTGTCTGTCTCTTTGTCTCCCCTTCCTCTCTCTCTCTCTGTCTCTCTCTCTCTCTGTCTGTCTCCCCCTCCTCTCTCTCTCTGTCTCTCTGTCTCCCCCTCCTCTCTCTCTCCTCCAGTCTCTCTGAGCGTCCGTCCCGACAGATCTCAGTTCTTTGAATATGAGTCTTTAATTGTGAGCTGTGAGGTTCAGGGGAACTCTGCTGGATGGACACTGAAGAGATACACATCGACTGGGAAGCTTTCAGCTTGTGGAACGGACTGGGGAAAACATCAAGGGTCTTTATGCATCGTGTCACTAATCCTATCAGACAGCGGAGTGTACTGGTGTGAGTCTGGGTCTGGACAACACAGCAATGCTGTCAACATCACAGTACACGGTATGTCCACAAATCTAATAATATTATAGTGTTTAGCGTTTAATCTGGTTAATCTGGTGCTGTGATACAGGAGAGACCTGTTTTTATATCAAATCAAATCAAATCAAATCAAATTTTATTAGTCACATACACATGGTTAGCAGATGTATATATATATACAGATGGTGTCACGACTGTCGCCGAAGTCGGATCCTCTCCATGTTCGGGCGGTCAACGTCACCGGTCTTCTAGCCATCGCCGATCCACCTTTAATTTTCCATTTGTTTTGTCTTGTTTTGCATATTGTGACGGGTTTTGCACCCATATTTTGTTATTCTGGATTGGTTTTGATAATTAAACTGCTCCGGTTATTAACCAGTTCTGCTCTCCTGCATCTGACTTCCCTGCCACCAGCTACGCACTCCTTACAGCTGGAGCTGTGATCCTGGAGAGACCTGTTTATATATGATGTTTATATATTATATACAGCTGGTGCTGTGATCCTGGAGAGACCTGTTTATATATGATGTTTATATATTATATACAGCTGGAGCTGTGATCCTGGAGAGACCTGTTTATATATGATGTTTATATATTATATACAGCTGGAGCTGTGATCCTGGAGAGTCCTGTTTATATATTATATACAGCTGGAGCTGTGATCCTGGAGAGACCTGTTTATATATTATATACAGCTGGAGCTGTGATCCTGGAGAGTCCTGTTTATATATGATGTTTATATATTATATACAGCTGGAGCTGTGATCCTGGAGAGTCCTGTTTATATATGATGTTTATATATTATATACAGCTGGAGCTGTGATCCTGGAGAGTCCTGTTTATATATGATGTTTATATATTATATACAGCTGGAGCTGTGATCCTGGAGAGTCCTGTTTATATATGATGTTTATATATTATATACAGCTGGAGCTGTGATCCTGGAGAGTCCTGTTTATATATGATGTTTATAAATTATATACAGCTGGAGCTGTGATCCTGGAGAGCCCTGCCCTTCCTGTGACTGAGGGAGATTCTGTGACTCTGCGCTGCAGATATCAGGGAACTTCCTCTAACCTCACAGCTGATTTCTACAAAGATGGATCCCTCATCGGGACTGAGACTACAGGAGAGATGACCATCCCTGCAGTATCCAAGTCAGATGAAGGACTCTACAAGTGTTCCAACTCTGAAGGAGAATCACCAGAGAGCCTGATGACTCTGACAGGTGAGGAAATAAATGTTTTTTCACGTTCCGAATCGTTCTATTTTGTTTTAGGAAAATGCACATTTTAAGCCATTCCGGAATTCAGTGCAAACTGTCTGTCTGTCTGTCTGTCTGTCTGTCTGTCTGTCTGTCTGTCTGTCTGTCTGTTTGTCACTCTGTCTGTCTGTTTGTCACTCTGTCTGTCTGTTTGTCACTCTGTCTGTCTGTCTGTCTGTCTGTCTGTCTGTCTGTCTGTCTGTCTGTCTGTCTGTCTGTCTGTCTGTCTGTCAAAGTTGTCCTTAAGTTTGGGTCAGTCACAGTGGTCAGGTATTCTGCCACTGTGTACTCTCTGTTTAGGGTCAGTCACAGTGGTCAGGTATTCTGCCACTGTGTACTCTCTGTTTAGGGTCAGTCACAGTGGTCAGGTATTCTGCCACTGTGTACTCTCTGTTTAGGGTCAGTCACAGTGGTCAGGTATTCTGCCACTGTGTACTCTCTGTTTAGGGTCAGTCACAGTGGTCACGTATTCTGCCACTGTGTACTCTCTGTTTAGGGTCAGTCACAGTGGTCAGGTATTCTGCCACTGTGTACTCTCTGTTTAGGGTCAGTCAGTGGTCAGGTATTCTGCCACTGTGGACTCTCTGTTTAGGGTCAGTCACAGTGGTCAGGTATTCTGCCACTGTGTACTCTCTGTTTAGGGTCAGTCACAGTGGTCAGGTATTCTGCCACTGTGGACTCTCTGTTTAGGGTCAGTCACAGTGGTCAGGTATTCTGCCACTGTGTACTCTCTGTTTAGGGTCAGTCACAGTGGTCAGGTATTCTGCCACTGTGTACTCTCTGTTTAGGGTCAGTCAGTGGTCAGGTATTCTGCCACTGTGTTCTCTCTGTTTAGGGACAGTCACAGTGGTCAGGTATTCTGCCACTGTGTACTCTCTGTTTAGGGTCAGTCAGTGGTCAGGTATTCTGCCACTGTGTACTCTCTGTTTAGGGCCAAATAGCATTCTAGTTTGTTCTGTTTTTTTTGTTAATTCTTTCCAATGTGTCAAGTAATTATCTTTTTGTTTTCTCATAATGTGGTTGTGTCTAATTGTGTTGCTGTCCTGGGGCTCTGTGTGGTGTGTTTGTGTTTGTGAACAGAGCCCCAGGACCAGTTTGCTTAGGGGACTCTTCTCCAGGTTCATCTCTCTGTAGGTGATGGCTCTGTGGGGTGTGTTTGTGAACAGAGCCCCAGGACCAGCTTGCTTAGGGGACTCTTCTCCAGGTTCATCTCTCTGTAGGCGATGGCTCTGTGGGGTGTGTTTGTGAACAGAGCCCCAGGACCAGTTTGCTTAGGGGACTCTTCTCCAGGTTCATCTCTCTGTAGGTGATGGCTCTGTGGGGTGTGTTTGTGAACAGAGCCCCAGGACCAGCTTGCTTAGGGGACTCTTCTCCAGGTTCATCTCTCTGTAGGTGATGGCTCTGTGGGGTGTGTTTGTGGACAGAGCCCCAGGACCAGCTTGCTTAGGGGACTCTTCTCCAGGTTCATCTCTCCGTAGGTGATGGCTCTGTGGGGTGTGTTTGTGGACAGAGCCCCAGGACCAGCTTGCTTAGGGGACTCTTCTCCAGGTTCATCTCTCCGTAGGTGATGGCTTTGTTATGGAAGATTTGGATTCGCTTCCTTTTAGGTGGTTGTAGAATTTAACGTCTCTTTTCTGGATTTTGATAATTAGTGGGTATCGGCCTAATTCTGCTCTGCATTATTTGGTGTTCTACATTGTACACAGGATATTTTTGCAGAATTCTGCATGCAGAGTCTCAAATTTGGTGTTTGTCCCATTTTGTGAATTCTTGGTTGGTGAGGGGACCCCAGACCTCACAACCATAAAGGGCAATGGGTTCTATAACTGATTCAAGTATTTTTAGCCAGATCCTAATTGGTATGTCAAATTTTATGTTCCTTTTGATGGCATAGAAGGCCCTTCTTGCCTTGTCTCTCAGATAACAGCTTTGTGGAAGTTACCTGTGGCGCTGATGTTTAGGCCAAGGTATGTATAGTTTTTGTGTGCTCCAGGGCAACGGTGTCTAAATGGAATTTGTATTTGTGGTCCTGGCGACTGGACCTTTTTTGAAACACAATTATTTTGGTCTTACTGAGATTTACTATCAGGGCCCAGGTCTGACAGAATCTGTGCAGAAGATCTAGGTGCTGCTGTAGGCCCTCCTTAGTTGGTGACAGAAGCACCAGATCATCAGCAAACAGTAGACATTTGTCTTCAGATTCTAGCAGGGTGAGGCCGGGTGCTGCAGACTGTTCTAGTGTCCTTGCCAATTTGTTGATATATATGTTGAAGAGGGTGGGGCTTAACTTCTTCTGGCTGCAAGCCCGAAGCCGGGCACAATATGACAACAGCCACTTCAAGTGCAGGGCGCGAAATTCAAAATATATTCTTTAGAAATATTTAACTTTCACACATTAACAAGTCCAATACAGCATATGAAAGATAAACATCTTGTGAATCCAGCCAACATGTCCGATTTTTAAAATGTTTTACAGCGAAAACACCAAATATATTTATGTTAGCTCACCACCAAATACAAAAAAGGACAGACATTTTTCACAGCACAGGTAGCATGCACAAAGCCAACCTAACTAACCAAGAACCAACCAAACTAACCAATAAACAACTTCATCAGATGACAGTCTTATAACATGTTATACAATAAATCTATGTTTTGTTCGAAAAATGTGCATATTTGAGGTATAAATCAGTTTTACATTGCAGCTACCATCACAGCTACCGTCACAAATAGGACCGAAGCAGCCAGAGTAATTACAGACACCAACATCAAATACCTAAATACTCATCATAAAACATTTCAGAAAAATCGATGGTGTATAGCAAATTAAAGACAAACATCTTGTGAATCCAGCCAATATTTCCGATTTTTTAAGTGTTTTACAGCGAAAACACAATATAGCATTATATGAGCTTACTACAATAGCCTACCACACTACCGCATTCATTCATCAACGCACGTTAGCGATAGCAATAGGCACGTTAGCGATAGCGAATAAACCAGCAAAAGATATATAATTTTTGACTAATCTTGATAAGCTTCATCAGATGACAGTCCTATAACATCAGGTTATACATACACTTATGTTTTGTTCGAAAATGTGCATATTTAGAGCTGAAATCAGCGGTTACACATTGTGCTAACGTAGCATCTTTTTCCCAGAATGTGCGGATATTTTTATGGCACTCAACTATTCTGACCAAATAACTATTCATAAACAGGACTAAAAAATACATGTTGTATAGGAAATGATAGATACACTAGTTCTTAATGCAATCGCCGTGTTAGAATTCTAAAAATAACTTCATTACGACATCCAGCTTAGGTATAGCGAGAGAGTACCCAAAATCTGGGCGCAAACGACTATTTCACATGTTCGACAGATATATGAAATAGCATCATAAAATGGGTCCTACTTTTGATGATCTTTCATCACAAGGGGTGTACAAGGGGTCCTTTGTCGGGAACAATCGTTGTTTGGATTTAGAATGTCCTCTTCTCCAGTCAATTAGCACGGAAAGCTAGCAAAGTGGCGCTAAGCTCTCCTTCCTGAACAAAGGCAGACAACGCAACACGCCTAACGTCCCGAATAAATTTCAATAATCTAATAAAACTATATTGAAAAAACACACTTTACGATGATATTGTCACATGTATCAAATAAAATCAAAGCCGGAGATATTAGTCGTCCATAACGACAGCTTTACAGAAGGCAAATCCAGGTCCCTTCACGCGCTCTCCAGAAAACAGGAAACTGGTGACACGTCATGCCGAGAGCTATTATTCGATCCCAGATCAAGTTACACACTCCATTTCTTCTCTCACTGCCTGTCAACATCTAGTGGAAGACGTATGAAGTGCATCTAAACTAATAAATATCAAGGACATTAATAGGCAGGCCGTAGAACAGAGCATCGATTTTCAGATTTTCCACTTTCTGTCAGGAAGTTTGCTGCAAAATGAGTTCTGTTTTACTCACAGATATAATTCAAACGGTTTTAAAAACTAGAGAGTGTTTTCTATCCAATAGTAATAATAATATGCATATTGTACGAGCAAGAATTGAGTACGAGGCCGTTTGAAATGGGCACCTTTTATCCGGCTACTCAATACTGCCCCTGCAGTATGCATCGGCGATTGCATTGTATCTATCATTTCCTATACAACATGTATTTTTTAGTAAAGTTTATGAATAGTTATTTGGTCAGAATAGCTGAGTGTCAGAAACATATACGGAGATTCTGGAAAATAGTTGCTACATGGTCACATTGTATAACCACGAATTTCAGCTCTAAATATGCACATATTCGAACAAACCATATTTGTATTGTGTAATATGATGTTATAGGACTGTCATCTGATGAAGGTTAGTGAAAAAATTCATATCTTTTGCTGGTTTATTCGCTATCGCTAACGTGCCTAACGAATCAATGCTGTTGTGTGGTTGGCTATTGTAGTAAGCTAATATAATGCTATATTGTGTTTTCGCTGTAAAACACTTAAAGAATCGGAAATATTGGCTGGATTCACAAGATGTCTGTCTTTCATTTGCTGTACATCATGTATTTTTCATAAATGTTTTATGATGAGTATTTAGGTATTTCAATTTGGTCTCAATAATTGTTCTAGCTGCTTCGGTGCTATTTACGATTGTAGCTGCAATGTAAAACTGATTTATACCTCAAATATGCACATTTTTCGAACAAAACATAGATTTATTGTATAACATGTTATAAGACTGTCATCTGATGAAGTTGTTTCTTGGTTTGTTTGGTTGGTTTTGTGCATGCTACCTGTGCTGTGAAAAATGTCTGTGCTTTTTTGTATTTGGTGGTGAGCTAACATAAATATACGTGGTGTTTTCGCTGTAAAACATTTTAAAAAATCGTACATGTTGGCTGGATTCACAAGATGTTTATCTTTCATTTGCTGTATTGGACTTGTTAATGTGTGAAAGTTAAATATTTCTAAAAAATATATTTTGAATTTCGCGCCCTGCACTTGGACGGGCTGTTGTCATAAGTGTACTGCCACCGGCCTGCAGCCATAACAGGTTTTAAGGTGTGCAGGGTGAATACGTGGTCTGTCGTACGGTAATTTGGTAAAAAAGACAATTTGACATTTGCTCAGTATATTGTTTTCACTGAGGAAATGTACAAATCTGCTGTTAATGATAATGCAGAGTATTTCCCCAAGGTTGCTGTTGACGCATATCTCTCTGTCTCTTTCTCTCAGTTCTCTCTCCTCTTCCAGTCTCTCTGACCGTCCGTCCCAACAGATCTCAGTTCTTTGAATATGAGTCTTTAATTGTGAGCTGTGAGGTTCAGGGGAACTCTGCTGGATGGACACTGAAGAGATACACATCGACTGGGAAGCTTTCAGCTTGTGGAACGGACTGGGGAAAACATCAAGGGTCTTCTTGCATCGTGTCACTAATCCTATCAGACAGCGGAGTGTACTGGTGTGAGTCTGGGTCTGGACAACACAGCAATGCTGTCAACATCACAGTACACGGTATGTCCACAAATCTACTAACATGATAGTGTTTAGCGTTTAATCTGGTGCTGTGATACAGGAGAGACCTGTTTTTATATTATATACAGCTGCTGTCACGGCTGTCGCCGAAGTCGGATCCTCTCCTTGTTCGGGCGGTCAACGTCACCGGTCTTCTAGCCATCGCCGATCCACTTTTCATTTTCCATTTGTTTTGTCTTGTTTTGCATATTGTGACGGGTTTTGTACCCATATTTTGTTATTCTGGATTGGTTTTGATAATTAAACTGCTCCGGTTATTAACCAGTTCTGCTCTCCTGCATCTGACTTCCCTGCCACCAGCTACGCACTCCTTACAGCTGGAGCTGTGATCCTGGAGAGTCCTGTTTATATATGATGTTTATATATTATATACAGCTGGAGCTGTGATCCTGGAGAGACCTGTTTATATATTATATACAGCTGGAGCTGTGATCCTGGAGAGTCCTGTTTATATATGATGTTTATATATTATATACATTTGGAGCTGTGATCCTGGAGAGACCTGTTTATATATTATATACAGCTGGAGCTGTGATCCTGGAGAGACCTGTTTATATATGATGTTTATATATTATATACAGCTGGAGCTGTGATCCTGGAGAGACCTGTTTATATATTATATACAGCTGGAGCTGTGATCCTGGAGAGCCCTGTCCGTCCTGTGACTGAGGGAGATTCTGTGACTCTGCACTGCCGATATCAGGGAACTTCCTCTAACCTCACAGCTGATTTCTACAAAGATGGATCCCTCATCGGGACTGAGACTACAGGAGAGATGACCATCCCTGCAGTATCCAAGTCAGATGAAGGACTCTACAAGTGTTCCACCTCTGAAGGAGAATCACCAGAGAGCCTGATGACTCTGACAGGTGAGGAAATAAACGTTTTTTCACGTTCCGAATCGTTCTATTTTGTTTTAGGAAAATGCACATTTTAAGCCATTCCGGAATTCAGT